>NW_026851311.1:0-247779 GCF_030913485.1 Colletotrichum godetiae | reverse complement strand
TAACCTTTAATAAAGCCTAGCTTAAAAAGAAAAGCTAATTTTTATAATAACTTTATAAAAATATTAAATTTAAATTTATATAATATACTAGACCTATTTTTTATATCTTTTTTAATTATAATACTTAACTATACCTTTTATAATTTTTAAGTTTTTATAAACCGGTATAATTAATATAGAGTATAAATATAGGACTAATACGACATAAAAAATTAAAATAAGGAAAAATATATTAATAATATATTAATATTTTTTAAAATAATAGATATTAGCATAGACGATCTATAGGCGTTTTTTATTAATTATAAATATAAAGCTTATTGATTTTTAACTAATATTAAAACGATTAGGGTTTTAGTTTTTCCTACCGGGGGTATACCGTACCTTATATTATATTTAAGTTAAAGTAAGAGGTAAGACTAAATTCTAGTATTAAATAACGACGGCGGTTAATAATAATTTAAGAACTTACCGATTAAGGTATAGAAAGAAGGGTAAAAAGGAAATAAGAAAAATAAGGGGGTATATATACCGTTATTATATAGGGGAGGCGACCGATAAAATATTATAAATAAGAGGCCTAGTCCTATAATAATAGCTCTTTTTAATAACCTTATCAAATTACTTCATTTAGAATAATTAAAATATTAAAAAAGAATTACCTATTCTTTTATTAAGAGGTCGGTAAAACTAAAAAGGGTATAGGAGTATAAAAAGCCTTTAATTTATAATTATTAAATATTAAATAATAATATAATAATAGCTTAGATAAACGATTAGATTAAAGCGGTTAAAGAAGTAAACGACTTCTATTTAAGGGCCTTAAATAGATACTAAATCAAATAGGCCCTTTTTAAAGTAGCTTTATTAATTTAAATATAATAAAAAAACTATTAAATAAATTTTAATAATAGAATAAATTAAAAGGTCTTTTTTTTATTTATTTACCGAAAATATATCGACCCTAAAATATAAAAAAAAGAATATTAAAAAATACTTTAGGGAATAAGGAAGAAGAAAAAGGTAATTCTTCTGTAATCTTTTACTAAATAAAATACGATCTATAATAACCTAAGGTTACTTTTTAAAGATAATTAAAAAAAAGCCTATAATTACTTCTTTAATTTACTAATAAAACTATAAGAAGAAATAATCCAATACTAAATCGCTATTAATAAACTAAAAATTATAATTTAAAAGATAGAACGCCTCTATATATTTTATTGAAATTATTAAGGTAATTATAACTATACTAAAAATAAAAAGCGATCTAATATTAAGTCGATAATATAAAAAAGGTTAATACTTTTAAGACTTATTATAACTACTATAACAGCTTAATTATATTTAATAACGTAAAGGTCCCTATAATTAAGGAATTATAATACCGAGCGGCCGCTAATAAGGGTCCAGCTAAATAAAAGCTTTATGATATATTATTTTTATAAAAAGATAGAATATATAGCCTGGTAATATTATAGCTTATTAAATAATATACCGATAAAATTAAAACTAGATATATTAAAGGTATTTATAAACGTAATTTAAGAAAATCGAGTAATAAAAATAGATAATTTAGAAAATAAGGAAGTATAAATATACTACTAGAGCTACTTATATTCTTTAAAAAGTTAGTATATATTAAGGTTATTATTAAAGGATATATTTTAATAATCTAAGGATTTATTAAAAAAGAGGTCCTTATAGATATAAATAGTTATTTTTAAGTAGACCTAATGAATATAAGGTTAATAAAAAACTAGGCCTTTAATTAGTATATATTAAAGTCCCTTCTTTATATAGATTTAATAGTAAAAAAGTAAAAATAAGACCGGCCTTTTAATTAACGTTCTTTTTATTAAACTCGGGAGGGTGCCCGAGGAAAATCTAGTAATTATTTGCTAAAGCCTTATATTTAAAAGGTACGAAGGACCTATTTTTATTTTAATATTTTATAAAACGGGAGGGTATAATAAATAATATAAAAATAAATATTTAATATTATAATCGGATCTTTATTATTAAGCTAGCTACGTTCGTATAAGAGATTATTAAAAATAGAGAAAAGGTATATATATTTTATATTTATAGGGCTATAGCGGATATAAAGCCTTTAATAATATTATTTAGAGAAAAAGACGAGGGTCTAGTAATAACTATCTTTTAAAAATTATAAAGTAAAATAGCTATATTTAATAAAAATATAATAATAAATTTACTAGTTTTAAAAAGAGCCGAATATAAGATCGACCTTTAAGAAAGAGTAAAATTATTATACGGGCCGATATACCCCTTAAATAAATAATAACTTAATAAATTAAAAAGATATATTATTAAGAACTTTAAAAATAAAAGGATCGTTTTTTTAATAAGCAAAATAGGAGCCTTAATAATATTCATCTTTAAAAAGGACGGATCTTTTAAATTATATATAGACTATAAAAGGCTAAATAAAATTATATTAAAAATTAAATATCCCCTCCTTTTAATCGGTAAGTTTTTAAATAAATTCAAAGGGGCTTAATAAATTTTAAAGATCGATATTAAGGACGTATATTATTATATTATAATCCGATTAATAAATAGATAAAAGATAGTATTTAGGACGAAATACGGTTATTTTAAATATACGGTAATACCGTTCGGCCTTATAAATACGCTTATATCGTTTTAAATATATATTTATTAAGTATTTACCGACTTACTAGATATATATTATATAATATATATAAATAATATTCTAGTTTATTTTAAAAATAAAGATTAATATACGGAGGACCTAAAAAGTGTCCTTAAGAGGCTAAAAACGTTTTACCTATATATTAAATTAAATAAATATAGCTTTTAGTAATAAAAGGTGGAATTCTTAAGATATATAATTACCCTAAAAGGAGTTTTAATAAATAAGGACTAAGTATAGTTTATTACCGAATAAGAGCTATTATCTATATTTTAAGAAATATAAATATTCTTAGGATTTTATAACTTTTATTATAAATTTATATTGAAATATTCGGGTATAATATTGCCGATAATAAGCCTTTTAAAAAGGAGTAAGTTAGGGAGGAAGAGCGGTAAGTTTATTTAACTTAATAAAGCCTAAGTTACGTTTAATAAGTTAAAAAAGGCCTTTATATTAATAATAATATTACGCTATTAGGACCTTATAAAGGATATTAAAGTAAAGACGGATACCTTTTAAAAGGCGATTTTAAATATCCTATTTTAATTTATAAATACTAAATAACGCCTTATAGCCTATTTTAATTAAAAACTTATTAAAATAAAGTAAAAATAAGCTATAAAATAATAAGAACTCCTAGTTATTATAAAGAGCCTAAATTATTAAATAAAATATCTTAAAAGGACCTTAAAGTAATTTATAATTTTTACGGATTATTAAATATTTAATAGGGTTATTAATATATTAATAAGGGACTTAAAGGGGTACCTTTTATATTAAATATATAAGTTGTTAATATTTAATCTCGATATTTAATATCGGCCCGGATTTACGAACCTAGCCGATAGGCTATTTAAGAGGCTAGACTATATAAAAGGGAAAAAGAATTACAAAAATATACTCCTTATATTAATAAATAAATTTAACCTAATTAGCGAACTTTTAATAAAAATATAATAAAGTATAATATCTTTTAAAAAAAATAGAAAATTTAAGAGTTTATATAGTTATAATAAGGGAGGCTATATATAAAGTTTTTATTATAAACGTCCTTATAATAATAATATAAAAATAGAAAAAAGCGGAATTAGCGACCTAGGGCGGATAAATAAAGACTTAAAAGGAACGTATTTTAGAGGAATTATAAAAGAATTATTTAAAAAAGAAATAGTATTTTTATAAAAGCCCTTAAATATATTTAAGTCTTTTATTAAAGAACTTTAAAACCTTAATAAAAATACCGGATTTAATTAGAGAAATATTAGGGAGCTATAGCTAAATAGAGAGGGTATTATTAAACTGGTAAGGGTACCCTTTTTATAAAGGACGATTAATAATCCTTAAAAAGGCAGTATTATAAAAAAAATCCTTTATTAATATTATAATAACTTAAGGTCGGGATATATAAAAATAAATAAAATAATAAAACTAATAATAAAAGAATTTTATTAATTAAACTTCTTAATAGATATATAGAACTATATGAATAACTACGATGTATATTAAAATATTAAAGTCCCGAGATATAAGCTATATAGATAGTTATAATTATTATTATTATTTATATATTTATCTTAAGAAATTAGCTTAGACTTTATTACTAAATTATTACTAAATATGTAGAACGATGGAATGAAGTATAATAGTATCTTAATTATTATTTATAAAATAACGAAGTTTACTTTATTTTAGTTAATAAAAAGAACCTTATAGCGTTATAATTAACTAAATATTTATATAAATAAATCAAATATAAGTTCGGAACGCCCGAGGGTATTATAAACAATAAAGATAAGCTTATTACTAGCCTTTTTTAAAAAGAATTTATAAAGGAGAGGACGATCCGGTACTAGATGTTTACTATATATTATTTATAAATAAATAAATAAATATAAAGGATATATTAAATTTTAAAAAAATACTTCTAAATATATACCGAAAACTTAGTAAATTGATAAGCTATATAGTTTATAAAAATAGAGTTTATATATAATAATGATAAGTATTTTATAATAGATATATTACCGATAAAAATAATATACGGATATTACCCTAAATATATCGAATACGTACTTATAACGTTAAAGGTTTTAATCTAAAGGGTATAAAAATATATAAATTATATTACCGCTCTAAAAAAAAGTATAAAAATAATAATAAAAAGCTACTAAAGCTTAAATTAAAGGATATAATAAAAGATATTAGGTAAGAGAGTATTATTAAAAATAGGTCGTCGGTCTATAAATAAAGAACTTCAAATCTAAAAATAAGAAATTAATACTTAAGTTTATTAAAGTAATTATTATAAATAAAATAAGATTTTAAATATATTAGGTCTATTTATCGGAATAATATTATAAAATATATTATATTTTTTTAATAATATTAATCGAGCCTTAGAACTTAAGAGATAATAACGGCGAGAAGTTAGCTTTATTACCTAACCTAAAAAATAAGCTAAATAAATAAAATATAAAAGAAATCGTTATATAGTAAGAAAATAATAAATAACTACATCATTTAATAAAATAAATAAGCTAACCGGTAAAATATAATATATAAGAACTAATAAAATGTTTATAAAATATATAAATTAAAGTTAAAAAATTTAAAGTATAATTAAAAAAATCCTATAAAAAATAGGATAATTAGTTAATAAAAGGCCAGCTATTATAAAATAAAAATAAAAAATAATTATTATTTTACTTATATAAATACCTTATTTTAATAACTTATAACCCTTAAAGAAGTTAAGATCTTCTTTATAGGCCTAGGTAAATATATTATTAAATATTAAAAAATAAAGGATAACCGAATAAAGATCGGTTAATAAGGGCTTAATAATGCGAGATATAATTAAAATAAAGGTATATTTATTATTTTAATTTTTAATAAGAAGACGGTTATTAATTTTATTATAAATATAACAATAAATAAAAAGAATATATATAAGGAAATTAAGGAAATTCTTAATAATATAGCTAGAAATAGGATAAGTAAAGAATATAATTATATTATTATAAAGAACTAAAATAATAATTTAATAAATAGTATTATAAATAACTTAAATATAAGTTCTATTAAGGATATCTTTAAAAAGCTCTATTTAATAAATAAGTAATATCTAATAAAAAAAAAGTAAAATTAATAAAGTAAGGGGTTACCAAAATATTAATAATAAGGTTAAAAACTATAAAGGCCTTTTATATAACTTTATTATTAGCTCCGAGTTATAACGTATTTTTATAATAATAGCGATATTTTTTTATAAATTACCTTTATTAAATTTACTTTTTTTTTTAATTTTTATACTTTTTTTTCTATTTTTTTTCTTTCTTAATTTTTTTATAAAAAGGAAAAACTAAAAATTAAAAGGAATAACTATTAATTAACTAGTAAACTATTATAAAAGAAAAGGATAAAAGTAGTAATTAAATTAAAAGTATTAGTAAGGAGAACGTTTAATAATTCGATAATAAGGCCGTTTAAGGGATTAAAGGAACTAATATTAAAAGATTAAATAATAGATTAATAAGTATATTTTAGGTTACTCTAAAAGCTATAAATATTATAACTTATATTAAGTATAATTAAAGAACTATAAAGGATAAAAGATTAAAGAAAATTATTAATAAATAATAAATTGGGGATAGGTAGATTATAAATATCTTTTAAAATAATATATAGCTAGTTAATAATAATATTATTTAAAATTATTTATAGGAAACTAGTTATTAAAAAACCTAAGATAAATAATACAGGGGTTATTATACCTAGGTCGGTAAGTAATTAACTAATAATAATAATATTAAAAAGTATTTTTAAGGGGTTAATAGTTAAGGAGCTAAGGATAGGTAATATAGCGGTCGTTATATCTAAATTAGTAATAAAATTCTAGATAAGGGAAGTAAAATAACGATACTTTATAAGATATTTATTATTATTATTGATATCTTTAGGACTAAGAGTAGTAGTTTTAAGTATAATAATTAATTATATAATGATAAAAACTTTAAGGATAGATTTATTATTAATAGGTTTATTATTATTACCGATAAGATTACCGTTATTATTAATAAATTCGTTATCGTTATTAATAAGTTCGTTATTATTATTAATAAGTTTATTGTCGTTAAATCCCTTAATTATAAAGCCTTTAACGGCACTATCTTCTTTATTAAATATAATAAAGCTACCCTCTTTTTTCTTTTTTTTTATGTTTAGTATTATAATTAGTTAAGGCCTTAAGGTTCTATTTAATAGAGGTTAATAATAAGGCCGACCGCTTTATAAATATAAAGTTAATAAGGCCGATCATATATTAAAGGACGGGATTATTAAAATACTTAATAATATTATAGTAAAATATTATTTATTTAAAAAATACTTAAAGGTTAGTATTTTTACCTTTTTTTAATTTAAGGACCTAGCTTATTATATCGTTATAAAGTAGTTAGTTAATAATATTTTAAAAATAAATAAAGGGACTATTATTATAGAGATAGAGGGGCTTAAGGTTAACTAAGCGATTCATAATATCGGAAAGATTTATAATTAAATAAGCCTAAAGGGAAAAAATTTAATAAAAGAACGTATAAAGAAAAAATCGTAAACGTATAAAGATTAAAATTTAAAAATAAAAGTACCTATAAATTATAGTAAGTTTTTATACCTAGATCTAGTTAAGGGCGCTTTTTATACCTTTAACTTATAAAATATCGATAATAAATTTATTTATATTTATTTAAATAATATAAATATAGTTAAAGATATTAAAGATAATATTTTAAAAATATAAAATATAGTTATTATAGATAATAATTTAATAAAAAATAATAAAAGTATTTTAATATATCTAGGCGGTATTATAGAGCTCGACGGGAATATATAAATATAAATTAATAAAAAATAATTTAGTAAGTTATTACGGAATTTATAGTAATATATTTCTTTTTTAAAGTTAAATAAATAACGTAAATATTAATATATTTACCTATATAATAAACGAATTTAGTAATATTATAATAAGTTTAAGTAAGATAGCTTAAATAAAGAGCGCCTTTAGTAAGGCTAATAAAGCCTTCCTTTAGTAAGTATTTATAGTCGATAAACGATATTATTTAAAGGATAATATTTATTATAAATAGATAGTAATTACTTAAATAAAATAAATATAACGAAAGAAAGGAAAAATTGTTACGAAAAGGTATAATAATCCGTTATTAATAAAGAAAAATTTAATATAATGATTAAATAACGAGAAGATAAAAAGTTAAAAAAAATAAAAAAAATAAAAATATTAAAATAACGGTATTACTTAAAAAAATATATAATATTAAAGCGGTCATTAATAACCTTTATATAACGGCGGTCGGTTATTAAATATCGGTAATAAATAATAATAAAATAGTTACTATAATAAATTAATAATAAAAGGGAAATATAAAAAAGGTAAGTTAATATAATAAAACCTATACTATTGAAACCGCTGGGAATAATATATAAAGCTATTATTTTTATTATAAATAAAAAAAGCTAACTTTAAAAATAAAAGGACTATAAAAACTTATTAATAATTATCGGACTTATAATACCGGATTTATTAATAAAATAGGGCTATTTATTAATAATAAATTATATAATAAACGGCTATTTTAAAGGCTAAAGCTTAAAAAGAGGGGGATAATTATAAAAATATTTAATATATAAGTACTTAACTAAGCCTAACTTAATTATAAGGCTATAATCAAGGCTTAATATAGCCTAGTTATAAAGCTATAATTAAGGCTTAATAAATCTTTAATAAAGCCTAGCCTAAAAAGAAAAGCTAATTCTTATAATAACCTTATAAAAATATTAAGCTTAAGTTTATATAATATATTAAACCTACCTTCTATATCTTTTCTAATTATAGCACTTAATTATACCCTTTATAATTTAATTTAATATCCGTCTAAGGCCTTTAAGTAGAGGTTATTTATTTTTTTAATTACTTTAATTAATTATTTATTTAGGCTATTATTATATTATTATTTAATATTTAGTAGTTATAATTTCAGGGTTTTTTATATAGTGGTTTTTTTCCAGCTTTACAGGCGCAAAAAATCAACCTTAACGGGATCAGCTTTCAAGGGAAATTATATAATACGGTATATAATATAACTATATAATATACGTAATATACCTTATATACGTACTCAATTTAATATAATGATTTTAATCTAAAAAATACGATATAATACGGGTAAGTAGGTTACCTACCGTACGGCGGCACAGGCCGTTAAGGTTAACGGTAAAGGTCGATCGTTAAGGTCGGCCATAAAGGTCAAAGGGGGATAGAGATATTCTGAACTCTAACGTCAATATAAAGGCTTCTAGAGAAAGGGCTAATATAGCCAATATCTTACTATTCTTTATACTAGAGCTCGTAAGGATTCTTTCTATCCTTATTATATTCTATATCATACACAAATACAGATACTTCACCACTTATAAGCAAAACCACCAAGCAAATACCACTAAATAAACACTATAATATACCCTAGACCTACTCCAGCAATATCAATTAGCAAGTCGGCCCCTCTCGGGCTAAGCGCCCTCGGCCAGCTCAACACCAAGGTAATCGTGGCTAGTAAGGGTAAGCCTAAGGACTAGCATAGAGCCTTCCGGTAGTACAGAATCCGCCTAAGTAAAACTATTAACGCCGTAAATAGCTAGGCCGGTATAGACTAAAAGATCTAGTAGATCGACGCTAGGCTCAAACTCATATTTAGAGGAGCTTTTAATACAGAGAAGCGCCTTATTATAAACTAGAGGGCGTTATTAAGAGGTCTATTAACCCGTACGGAAAAAAAAGCCATTATATTAGATCTAGCTACCTATATAGGCTAGTACTAGGAGGTCTTATATACGTTAGAGTAGGTGAAGTTAGCCGTCTAGGCGTAGGGCTAGAATTACGTAGCGGAAGGTCGGGCGGAAGTTAGTAGTTAGGAATATAGTGCAATATACCCAGTTTTCCCGTCACATAATATATCGTATATATTAGTGCCCCGGCGGATGCCTCCGCCGAGGGGTCAGGGTTTTTTATATATTCATACTTTTTTTTAACTTTATTAACTTTTTAATAAGAAAATAAGCGAATTTGTTTTAATATTTTAGTTATTTTAAATAAAATAATTTAATAAGGTTATTAAAAAGAGTTATTGTTATAGGGCTAGACTTTTTATCTATAGTGTTTTATTAATTACCTCCTTTATATAATAGTAATATATATACCCTTTTATTTTCTTTATTTTTTTATATTCTTCTTTTTATATCTAAATTAATAAGTTTTTAGGTTATTATTAACCGCTATTATTATCTAGTATTAGAGTTTAGTTTTGCTTTTTATTTTAATTTAGATATAATATAAGGTATAATATACCCCCGGTAAGCGGAATTGAAGCCTTAATTATTTTAATATTAATTAAACGTCGGTAAGTTTTATATTTACAATTAATAAAAGACGCCTATAATTTATTTATATTAATATTTATTATTTTAAGAAATATTAGTATATTATCGGTATACTTTCCTTTATTTTAATTATTTATATTATATTAATCTTATATTTTTATTTTATATTAACTATATTAATTTATAAAAGTTATTTAATTATAAAATATATAATTAAATATTATAGTTAAGAAAGATATAAAAAATAAATCTAATATTTTATATAAATTTAAGCTTAATACTTTTATAAGGTTATTATAAAAATTAGTTTTTTTTTTAAGCTAAGCTTTATTAAAGATTCGCTAAGCCTTAGCCGTAGCCTTATAGCTAGGCTACATCGAGCTTTAGCTATAGCTTTATAGCTGAGCCAGGCCTAGTTAGGTGCCCGTGCACTAGGCACCCATATAAGATATTTTTATTATTAATAATATCCATAACGTCCTTATCTTTTCTTTAAACCTTAAAATATATAAAAAATATATTTTTAAAGTATTTTAAAAACTTTAAGATATTAAACTTTATATCGAGTTTAAGAAATCTAATTCTATATTTAAAAGGCTAGATTTCTAAAACATAATATTATATTAAAATAGATAAATATATAATTATTAAAGATAAAAGTAATTAAGAACTAGCATATACTCTAGACTGTTAAGAATATATAAGCTTTTTTAAAATTTATTAATTTTTATTAATAATTTCTTAAAAATTATATTAATATAGTTAAACCTTTTAATAACCTAATTATAAAAGATATATTATTGATTTAAAATTTAATTTATAAAAGAATATTTATTAAAGTTAAAAATATAGTTATTTTTAAATCAATAATTACAATTTTTTAATTTAAAACGACCCTTTAAAATTAAGACCGATATTTTAAACCTTCTTATAAGAGTAGTTTTAAATTAACGAAATTTATAAAGAAAACTTTATTTTTATATATTCTATTTCAAAGTATTTTATAGATTAAAATTAAATTAATAAAGCTACAAGAGAAAATTAATAATTAGAATTTTAATTCTTAAAATACTTTAATTATAATTATTAAAAACTAAGTATAAGGTTACGGTCTATATAAACTTTAAAAACCTTATTAATTTTATAATAAATAGCAATTTAAATAATCAATAAATTAATAAATTAAAATCTTTTCAAAATTTAACTTCTAGATTGTTTATTAAAAAATTAAGAATTAATAAAATAGACGTTTTTAATAAAAGATTAGATTATAAGGTTACGGTCCTTAAGGAAATCTAAATTATCCTTAAATTTAATAATAAGGGCGACCTTATATTTATTATTAAATCCTTTATAATAGCTAAAAAGCTTAATATTAGTATAATTAGAAAAATAATCTTTAAGCTTATTATAAATATCTATAATATTAGGGTATATAGTTATTAAAGTATTATAAAGATATAGAAACGTATTAAATAATATTATAATAAATCTATAATATAAGTAGAAATTATTAACTTAATTAAGAATTACAAAACCTATAAAAAAGTAAAAATAGCCCCTATAAGTTCTATAAATTATTCATATTAATAAAATTATAATAATTAATCTCCTAAGACTTTATTATTAAATTCTTTAAGTTTAAAGAACTATTTACGAATATATATTATAATAATATCTCAATTATCGTCGACCGACTTATTAAATATACTTATTTTATATTTTATAAAAAAGTAAGTAATATTAAGGAACTAATATATATGTTTTTTTAAAATAATAATCGTAAATTATAGATTATTAAATAAAATTATTTTCAATAAAGATAAATTATTCACTGTTAAGTTCTAAAGATCTTTAATTTCGTAAATTAGTATAGACTATAAATTATTAATGTTATTTTATTTATAAATTAATAAATAAATAGAAAAAATTAATCAGATTTTTAGAATATATTTTTTTATAATGTAAATTATAAATAAGATAATTAAGTAGAACCTTTATTAATAGCCTAGTTTATATATAATATAATGATAAAATAAAGGTATTTTAGTTTAAATAAGGGCTTATTTAATTTAATTTAAGCCTTTTAAAAAGCCTTAGCTTTTTTTATAATTTTATAGCCCTCTTTTAGAAACGTAACTTTTCTATCTATTTTTATAATTAAGGCGATCGGACTTTTTAAGTAACTTATTATATTATTAATTATAATTTATTGAAATGAAATCTAAATACTTATAAATATAAATAGTATTAATAAAAGTATTATAGAAAATACTTAGATAATGATATATTCTATAGGTTTTAAAATTGAAAAAGATTAAATATTACATACCTTATAAATAATAGTTTAAATAAAATATTATTTTTATATCTTTATTAATAAAACAAATAATATATAATAATTTATAACGAAACATAGCTATTTAAAAATTTAGTTTTTTTAATTTAACTTAATATTATATTAATATATTTTAATAAATATACTTAACGATTTCTTAATTTAAGAATAAACGACTTATTTATAAGCCTAAGAACTAGATTTTTAAAAAGAGAAGTTAATATTATAACCTAATATTTATAATAAAGCTAACGTCCTATTTTATAAGACTATAGCGGCTACTATATTATATATATATAAGTACGGACTTAAAATAACTCTCTTTAAAATAAAAAAATAATAAATAAATTATATAATTATAATTATATAATGAAATAAAAACAGATATTTATAAATAAATAAAACGAATAATTATTTAATAAACAATTAAATAATATAAAATAATATAAAATAAAGGATGTATTTAAAATTAGGATTTATATATAATATAGATTTAAGCCGGGCTTAAAAATAAACTTTTATGGTTTTTTTTTAATTATTAACTTTATATTAGATTTTATAAACTAGCTGGCCGTAATAGGTAATAGTTAGAGTTCGGTTGGCTATTAATAGTTAGGTATATAGTAGAATATACCCAGTTTTCCCGTTATATAATACGTCGTATATATTGGTGCCCCGGCGGATGCCTCCGCCGAGGGACTATATTAATCTATAAGTTTGCACTGTTCTCGACCCACTCACTCCCGAGCAGGCATTGAATTAAATAAGCGGGCGCCATTGTGTTTGAGCACGGTCTCCGCTGGGCAGCCGCAGTCGCGAGCTAGAGACACCTACACAGCTGGTATCGGTAGGTCACTGGCAGGTAGCCTGTCTCCACCACAGCTCGTTCCTGCCACCTTTCCTCCACTGGTAGGAGGCCACAGCTCAAAGTCGTTGTCGTTTGTTAACTGCACCGTGGCCATACCAAGCTACTATCTCCGTCGTGTCTTCTGTCGAACACAACAATCCTCGCGGCACGCGCAAATATTTTGCTGGCAAGTTAGGTATGAACTAAATGCACCGTTCTTCCACCCCTACATACCCGCCGCTGACCATACCTCCAAAGATACACGACAAAGCCGCATTGCCCAACTTTCGATCGCAGCAGAGCACTCACACAACGATGGATTACGAAGCTCTCAAGGAGCAATGGAGCGAGGTCGAGGATCGCGATGGCGTTCGCCTGAGTTGGAACGTGTTTCCTAGCTCTCGTATGGTCAGTTGCGCTCGGTGTAGTATCTCTCTGCATCCTCTGACATGTGCTTATGCAGGAAGCATCGCGCTTGGTCGTGCCGATTGGGGCCAACTACACTCCTCTTAAAGAGAAGCCCGACACACCACTCCTTCAATTCGAACCGGTCACTTGCAAGCAACCTTGCCGCTCCGTTCTCAACCCTTTCTGGTGAGTAAAGCGAGCTGGGTTATCAAGATCTATGAGCCTAATCTGGGTCAGTTCCGTGGATGTTAGAGCTCGCCTCTGGATTTGCCCGTTCTGCCTGTCGCGGAACCCTCTCCCACCTCATTACAAAGATATTACCGCCAATGCGATCCCCCCCGAACTTCACCCCTCCAACACGACGATTGAGTACCGTCTGTCACGGCCGGCGCCAAGCCCTCCTATCTTCCTCTATGTTGTTGATACCTGCCAAGAGGATGACAGCTTGGCTGCGCTTAAGGAGTCGCTGGTCATGAGCCTTAGTCTGCTACCCGAGAATGCACTCGTTGGTTTAATCACATATGGCACAATGGTAAGTGCAGGGTCCACTACCGCTTCATCTCTTTGCTGATCACTCACCTCCCAAGGCCCAAGTTCACGAAATCGGCTACACTGAATGCGCGAAATCGTATGTGTTCCGTGGTAGCAAGGACTACTCTGCGAAGCAGGTGCAGGAGATGCTCGGCTTGCTCTCCCCGGCAATGCGACCTGGCATGCCCCAGCAACAGCCCGGAAGACCGATGCCTGCCGGCCCTGCGTCGAGATTTCTGCTGCCCGTTCAGCAGGCCGAGTTCCAGTTGACAAAAGCTTTGGAGCAGCTACAGAAGGATCCATGGCCTGTAGCCAACGATCGCAGGAGTCTGCGCTGTTCTGGCGTCGCTCTTAGCGTCGCTGTAGGACTACTTGAGTCCTCATTCCAGCACGCTGGTGGCCGCATCATGCTTTTCGCTGGTGGGCCGGCAACAGAGGGACCCGGCATGGTAGTTGGCCCTGAGCTGAGAGAGCCCATCCGATCGCATCACGACATTGACCGTGACAACATCAAGTACTACAAGAAGGCACTCAAGGTTGGTACTTAGATGAGGTTTCCCTCGTGCGAAAAAGCTAACGCTAGTCTCCAGTTCTATGATATCCTAGCCAAGAGGACCGCTCATAACGGTCACATTATTGACATATTTGCGGGTTGTCTCGATCAAGTCGGTCTCTTGGAGATGAAGGGCCTCTGTAACTCCACCGGTGGCCATATGATTTTAACAGACAGCTTCACCTCCTCTATGTTCAGGCAATCGTTCATTCGCGTGTTCGAAAAGGATGGCGACGACAACTTGCTCATGGGCTTCAATGCTACGCTCGAAGTACTCACCACCAAGGAATTGAAGGTCACTGGACTGATAGGCCATGCCATTTCACTCAACAAGAAATCGACATCGGTTGGAGAGACAGAATGTGGTATAGGCAACACATGCTCATGGAAGATGTGCGGCATTGACCCGAACGCGAGTTACGGCGTATACTTCGAGATCGCAAGTCAGGGAGGCCCCACGCAGCATCAGCAAACGCCACAGAAGGGCATGATCCAATTCCTTACCTACTACCAACACTCGTCCGGCCAATTCCACCTAAGGGTTACAACAATCGCCAGAAACCTTAGTGGCCCAGCTGGCGATCCGGCTATCGCGCAATCGTTCGACCAGGAAGCTGCTGCTGTCCTCATGTCCCGCATTGCAGTGTTTAAGGCCGAAGTCGATGACGGTCCGGATGTCTTGCGATGGGTTGACAGGATGCTTATCAGGCTCTGCTCCCGCTTTGCAGACTACCGGAAAGATGACCCATCTTCCTTCCGGCTCGAGAAGAACTTTACACTGTATCCGCAGTTCATGTTCCATCTCCGAAGAAGTCAATTCCTGCAGGTTTTCAATAACTCCCCTGACGAGACAGCCTTCTATCGCCATGTTCTTAACCATGAGGACGTAAGCAACTCGCTCATCATGATCCAGCCCACGTTAGACTCATACACGTTCGATCAAGAGGGTGGCCAGCCTGTGTTGCTGGACTCCACTTCTATTCAGCCCACCCATATCCTTCTTCTCGACACTTTCTTCCACATTCTCATTTTCCACGGTGAGACGGTCGCCGAGTGGCGCAAGGCGGGATACCAGGACCAAGAGGGCTATGAGAACTTTGCGTCTCTGCTCGAGCAGCCCAAGGAAGACGCAAAAGTAAGCTCTGTCCTTTTTCAAAATTGTCAGCATGTCAACTAACGCTCGGTAGGATCTAATCACCGACAGATTCCCGCTGCCTCGATTCATTGTCTGTGATGCTGGAGGTTCGCAAGCCAGATTCCTCCTCTCTAAGCTCAACCCGTCGACCACCCATACCACCGGAGCTTATGGCGGCGTGGGGGCGCAAAACGCACAGACTATCTTCACCGATGACGTGTCTCTGCAAACCTTTATGGACCATCTCATGAAGTAAGAAAGCATTCGATATTTATCCTAGCCTAATGGACTTGCTAACGATGGATTTCAGGCTGGCAGTAAGCGGCACAAACTAGATGATGGAGTGATGTATCGCCATGGGCTGAGGGAGAACAGTGGTCTCAGTATCGATGTGGTGGTCGTCTTGGTCATGCCAAGAGACAAGAAATCCACGGAATGGGGGACGAAAGGGCATAAGCGCAAATTCGGAGTCGGGATGTTGTTGCTGGCATATTTGGCATATAACACTTCTGACTTTGCCGTAATTACGAAGACAAATGCCAACGAATCAAAGAACTGTGTGCTTAACTTCAATAACGCGGAGAATAATGTTGCTCTTTGTAAATCGTGCCGGATTCCAATGCCCAAGGTCGATCAATTTTTCAAGTATGTCAAGCCAGCGTCGTTGAATTTATACCTAAGTCGAGGCGTTTGGAGAGACTCATCCGACAATCTGACCTGGCACATGTAAAGCGCGATGGAATGGGGATACAGGTGAAGGACCCCGCCCCCCACCAAGATGGTTACGGAGTGGGAGAAGCGGAGGGCGGTACTGTACATGCAGCACCATATCCGCTGTACTTTCGTACCTTACTTCGGCAAACTTGCCTTTCTGACTTGTGGCTGGGCTAAGGCACTTAGTGTGGCGCAGTCTTGTGAGGACTGATCGAGAGATAAGATAAGGTACAAAAGGCGGGCAGGCACCTCCCGGGCAGGTGTGCATCACGACAAACCACGTGACAGTCGTGGCTTCCTCTGGCGAAAAAGGCCCTTCGTGGATAGTGGAGCCCGACAAAAGAGTCATTGGCCAGGCTTTTGTGCACCGATTTTTTTTCCACTCAGCCACAGAAAAGGTGGCGCAGTCCCTTAGTCTTTTTTGCCTAGGGCTGCGGGAAGGCGCACAGAACTCATCAACATTTTCCCCCGTCCAACTTGGCCTCAACTCCATCTTCCGACACCAACTTTCCCATCAGACCCAGACCCGAGAGCAGACACGATGCGTAAGTGCCCCTTCGGACAGCCATGAGGCCTAATCAGCGACGACAAGAAAACTGACGATTGCCGCTTTGCTCAGCTCCCAAATTCGATCCCAACGAAGTCAAGGTCATGTACGTTGCACCTTCACTCAAACTTGAATATTGCGTGATGAGGAGGGAATTTTTATACTAACATAGTTCGCCAATATAGCCACCTCCTGGCCACCGGAGGTGAGGTTGGTGCCTCCTCGGCCTTGGCCCCCAAGATCGGTCCTCTCGGTCTGTCTCCCAAGAAAGTTGGTGAAGATATCGCGAAGGCAACTGGCGACTGGGTACGGCAATCCCTCCAATTTTGAGCTTCAATACCCCCGCAAGCGAGCAAGAATAGCACTGACATGATTGGATTTATAGAAGGGCCTCCGCGTGACGGTCAAGCTCACTATCCAGAACCGTCAAGCCGCCGTCTCCGTTGTCCCCACTGCCTCTTCCCTCATCATCCGCGCCCTCAAGGAGCCCCCTCGCGACCGCAAGAAGGAGAAGAACATCAAGCACAACAAGTCTGTTCCTCTGGAGGAGATCATCGAGATTGCGAGAACCATGCGCCACAAGTCATTCTCCAAGTCGTTGGAGGGCGGTGTTAAGGAGATTCTGGGAACGGCAAACAGTGTTGGATGCCAGGTTGACGGCAAGAGCCCCAAGGCCATCACCGACGCTATCGATGCTGGTGAGATTGACAGTAAGTACCGTCCGTCCTCGTCAATCGCGTTCCAAATTCGGAAAGCGATGACAAGCGCTTGGAGTACCTGGCTAACAAAATTAACAGTCCCTGAGGAATAAAGGAGGTCAATAGCTGGACGGACGCTCTCGCATGACTTCTGGAGTTTAGGAACGGTTCTGCATTAAGGGGACTACCCAAAAGGGACAACCTTGGGCAAAGAAAAAAAGAATTGCCGAATGACCAAATGACAAAGTTTCCAAATATCGTAGTGATCTTGCTGGCCGCGACACATTTCGTTGTGATGTCGAGGTTCTCGAATTGGCGTGCGGATTCCTACTCGGAATCCCGGGTATGCCATGGCAAGGACGTGGTTGTGGCATTGGTTATGGCTCGGGAAGTCACGGCGGCGGGAAAGAGAATGCGACCACTGCAAGTACCGTCATAGGTCTGATCTCATAGGTACAGCCCGAATTCGGTAAATTGTGTTCGCGCATCTGTGTACTTGTATTTCGTATTTCAAGCTAGTCTGAAGTGACGCCGGCAATATCTAAATTCTGCGTAATTAGATTCGCAAACCGAGGGTGGGAATGCCTTCTTGTGCAAGTTGACGAGGAACAGTAGGAAGGAGGAATACGGAGTGTTTTATCTGGTATACCTAGTGCATTCATCGCGTAAGTAGGTATAGTTGGTAAAATTAGCATTGTCTTAAGCAGTGCAGCGAAACCAACGTGTTTGGCACTAATGCATGGATCCAGGCTTGTCACCTCACCGGCCGGCGTTTAAGATTGATAGAGGTATGTCTTCATCTTATTGTGGTCGGGTAGGCAGTGTTGGAACTTCTCGCCGTTGGTAGGTATTCTATTACTCTACGTCAAACCCACAATGAGTATCTTGTCCGCGACTTTCGGCCTCCGCATTTACTTCCATACAAGAGAATTCGCTCGCTCTCTGTGTGTGCACTCTGTCAAAAGCCTTCCCAAGCACGGATAGAGAGGGCCTGGTATAATTAACTTCCCTGCTTGAGCAGTCCTCCCACACCTCGTTGGCCGTGCTTTCCTGCCAAGTTTTGTTGCGGCATTCCCGTCTTGAATTACTACTGATACAAGTTACAACAGTCTCGATCACTTCAATCATGAGCCGCTGCCAGCCGCTGCCTCCTGTCCTGTATACCTTACCCTATCCTTCGTTGCTCACCTCGTCTGACCGCTCTTGAGCACTACGGAACAAGCCCCAGTTGTGACCCCCGCCCTGCCCCGTCACCTAACTTACCTGATGCCTCACCTCATCACACTCCTCACCATGCCCACCCCAGTCACGTCATCCGACTTTGAATAGCCAAACCACCAATCCAAGGCACCCCATGTCCATGGTCCGCGTATAGTGTACACAACACTGCGCAGACTCGTGTGTCCAGTATCTGTGGTACGCTGATCTTTTTTCTTACGCCTCTCGTCGCCGTCCTGGCTTCTCTACCCTAGGATACGTACCTCCGCGTCAGGCTGGAGGTCATAAGCAGGGAGGGGACCTGGGAACTCTTTGGCAGATTGTCGAGCAGATCGAGATGAATCGATTTGAATTCAGGCTGTAGGGCAGCGTTCAGGTCAACTCACTGAATCGGGCTGATATCCATTGCAATATCCCGACCGTTGACGTCTGACCGACTACTACACTCCTGTGACTCCCTATGTGGTCCGTCTAGATGATCGCCTTATCTGTCTGACCTGATCTGCGCTTCCTGGGTGTTCCAGCGGCTGTCGTACCTTACCACCACCACCACCCGACTGGGCTAAACCGGGCTGAATCACATTGCCTCTTCCCACCACAACCAAACTTATAGCCACGCCCACGGCTGCAAGCTATAGCTGTCATTCCCGCTCCCGTCACGGCTACCGCTACGGCTACCGTTACTACTACTACTATTACTGCCGCTGCAGATTTCGCACTAGTCGCATTGTGTCTCGCTCCGCACTCCACGTTGCTTTCGCATTCTTCTTTTCGTCAACAGAGGACCACTCGATCAACCGCCTCAACCGCTCCTCCTGCGATATTTGTCGCCGTACCCGTCGGTCAAGTCGACTCTTTCCAACGTTGCCGTTCCTCCAGTAGGCCCCCAGCCTCCCATCACCTCGACCGACGAACCCGGCGCCATCTTAAAGACTAGACGACGAACGTCTGCATTAAAAAAACCCCCGACCTTCTCTCGACATTACCTTACGTCGCGCTTCGTCGAACTTGAACCACAAGAGAGTCGGGCTCATAGGCTTGACAAGGCCGCAGGGCAGGTAGCCTTGCTATCGGGCATTGGCACAGCCGTTCGCTCGAGGCGTCCCAGAGGCCATGCCCGTCAGCCGGCCTGTCAGCCATGCTCTAGCCAGCAGGCAATGACAACTGGTTCACGGATCGATATATCCAGCCTGGAACTCGTAGTATCATCCTTCGTGTTGAGCTCGCTCATTCCGCGTTCCGTCTCATGATAACCAGAAGCGCCTGGTCGTCTTCATCACATAACTCATGTTGCCTCTAGTTCAGATGCACCATTCGGTGCCACAAGCGCCAAACTTCGATCCCCTCCCGCCCTTCCAGCAGCCACAACAGCAGCAGCGCCAGCAGCACCACCACCAGCCAGAAGACTACCTACCGCACCAGCATAGTTACCATACACTCCCTCACTTCAGCACGTATACTTTCAATCAGAACTTACGCTGCCTGCCAGCCGGCTCGGCGAGCGCTGTTTTCCCTGACGGCAAGACGCCACGATCCTTTCCAATCCGGACTTCACACCCAAATCAACCGATTCAGCGCCGTACGACGGCCGCGGGCCAGTCGCATTTCCTTGACGGACCGGAACACCAGTTGCGACGTAAGACGCCGAATGGCACTATTGAAGCTGGCTACGATGGTTCCCATGCTCAGTACGCCTCGAGGCCTCCGCCCCTGAAGCAGATGGCGCTCCCGGCCGTTCAGATGGCCTATGATATGAATCGCCCTCATCAGACAACCGACCAGATCCGCAATTCTCTACCTGTCCGTGATCACGCAGGCAGTGGTCTGAACACGACGCCTACAACGTACCAACTATGGCCCCTTGCACAGGACTTGACGCACCAGTCGATGGCCTCTTCGCAATATGGGTTCAACACTCCAGATACGGCTGCGCTATTTGGCTCTACTCCTCAGCTTCATTCACGGCCTACGCCGTTCAACACCAGCTCTTACTTTCTGGGACCTTTCCCTTCAGAAAATGCCATCCCAGGAATACCACATGTGGGCAGCTCGTGGTTTCCGGCGCATCAGCAAGAGCAGAGCTATGTCGGCCCGCCGATGCACCATACCCCGTCTCCGTCACCATCAATATATGACCATCGTTACTCCCACGTGCAGAATCAGATGCTAGGACCATCTGCCCACTTCACTCCGCCGGATCCTTACGCTCACCTTTCGGCATACGGATCTGGCTTTCTGCAACCATCTCAATGTCATTTGGAGGCTCTAACGCTAGAACCGCACCAGGCTGTTAGCGCTGTCAATTCCATGAACAAGACACATCCATCCGCGTACAGAGAAAGAGTGTTAGCTCAAGCACACCGAAGCTATGTTGATTTACTCGCGCTCTTGCATCATGGGCGCAAAACTCAGCAATTGAGGCCCGGCTCAGCTCTGAGCACTACCTCGAGAATGGTGGTATATCCCAAACCGCCCAAACAGCCCATTGTCACCTTGGCCCCAGACCTCTTTTTTCCTGGAGATGCCGCTATGATGGCCAACGCAAACCTCAGGAACTCACAAGACAATATGCTGTTTAGTTCCTTGGGAGATAAATCGTCGCTCCCAGCGCATCACGTTGGCTGGAATGGAGTCACGGGTTTCCCGTATAGCAATTTCTCGGTCGCGAACTCAAGTGGCTCCTTGTATCCGAACCAGATCTCAAGAGGCTCACCTCTGGCAAACGCCAAAAGCTCCCTAGAAACTCTCACCCGTGTATGTGAGGTAACTGGATGGAAATGGACTGATGGTGTTCTACTGGGAGGCTGCTTACATTACGGCCTGGAACACTTCGAGGAAGCCTTGGAATGGTTCACCCGAATCACTTCACTGGAGCCAAAGTAAGTCTCCATCTCCCCTCTCCCTTCTTGCGTCCGGCTTCCATAGTCATGATATTATGAGCTCACCCTTACTAATTCGCCATATAGCCATGTGGAAGCAGTGTCGAATCAGGCAGCCACTTTGTACTGCCTCAACAGACAAGACGAGGCGGAGAAATGCTGGTTGAAGGCGATTAGAACTCGACCGCAATATCTTGAAGCAGTAGAGCATCTGGTCGGTCTGCTGTACAAGAAGAAAAGTGTCGATGCGGTTGATGTAATCAATTTTGTTCAAAAGTCTCTCAGGCTACCACAGGGCTCAACAGGAGAGGCTGGATATGACGCTACCGCCGCCCGAAGAGATGCTGCTTCTGGCTTGGCGACTAGTCTCCTTGACGAGAGCCGAACCCAACCTGGCTTTGGTTCGAGCGGTTATGCCATTCCAGGTACCGAAAATGGCCGCATCCTCGCATTAGTTCACGCCAAAGGGACAATGCTGTACAGTCTGAAAGACATCGCGGGGGCTTCTGAAGCCTTTGAGGAAGCCGTCTTGATCAGCGCAGGAAGAAGAACAGCTTCTGTCCAGACATTGGTCCGACAGATTCAGCAGGTTTTGTCACCAAACGGCAGCAATCACCCCTTCATCGACCCGGCGACGCCGTCTCGCCCCTTGTTACTGCCTCCTGAGCAGGCGAGGCGCACGGCAAAGCTGGTATTTTCCAACAACGGCGATCTCCCTGGCCTACGATTTGTACCTGAGGGCGGCCCTAAGCGAGCGGCAATTCAAACTACGAGCAACTCGCTACTTTCTCTCGCCAAGATATTCCAGGATGCCATGTCCTCTGGATCACAGACTGCGAGATTGATGAGGAAGTCGGCTGGCGTTGGTGACATTCTCTCACTTTACTATCTTTCACTTTCACTTCAAGAGAGCCCGTCTACGGCAAACAATGTAGGCATTCTACTTGCTAGTGTACAGCAGCCCATGGCAGCTACTTCTAGTCAGACTTTGTCGTCATTGCCTAGTATTCCTGGCATTACCCCTGGCAGCGGACTCGCTTTGGCTCTTGCGTACTATAACTACGGACTCACACTGGATCCGAAGCACGTTCACCTGCACACCAATCTCGGTAGCCTTCTCAAGGACATTGGACAGCTAGACCTTGCAATTCAGATGTATGAGCAGGCAGTCCAGTGCGATGGAAACTTTGATATCGCCTTGACAAACCTCGCAAATGCCGTCAAGGATCGGGGGCGTATCAGCGATGCAATCACATACTACAAAAGGGCGGTTCACTCCAATCCAGAATTTGCAGAAGCAGTGTGCGGGCTATCTACAGCCTTGAACTCGGTTTGCGACTGGAGAGGCCGAGGCGGCGCACTCCTACAGGGAGGCACGTACGATCGCTGGCACGTCGACAATGACGGCATGTTTTTCGATGCCACAAAGGAAGACCAAGGATCCGGCCTAACGAAGAAGGTTGTTGACATTGTGTCTCGCCAACTTGCTGACGCGTCAACTTGGGGCGTTGGTGTTTTACAAGATAACGATATTGCATCGTTGGTTGCACAGCTATGTTTGGCCGACGGGGAATCAACAGACGCCCATTCCGACTTCTCGGCAAAGCTACTCAGCTGGTCCAAGAGTCCTTGGGAAGGATCGCGTCTCTTGAGGCTCGTGGAGCGTGGTGCACGGGCAGCGATGCGGCGATGGTATTGCGACAAGTATCTTCGGGGCTTAGTGAAGTCAACCTCGGAGTACATACGTCCTCAGTTGCCATCCACCCTCGCTGTACCATCCGCTCCAACAGTCCTACCATTCCATACCTTCACCTGCCCCTTGACAGCGAAGGACATTCGTATGATATCGCAACGCAATGCCTTCAGGATCTCCTGTTCGACACTTCGCTCCCCCTGGCTTCCAAAAACTGTGTACCCCCCACCTGCGCCGCCATCGCCTCATCTGAATGTTGGCTATGTTTCCTCAGATTTCAATAACCATCCCTTGGCTCACCTGTAAGACGCCTCGAATCGATTCCACGTTACGATACCCGCAGCTAATACTGATATTCAAATAGTATGCAATCTGTTTTCGGATTTCACGATACCGCTCGCGTAAAAGCGTTCTGTTATGCTACGACAGCGAGTGATAAATCTGTTCATCGGCTGCAGATTGAAAGTGAAGCGCCAGTGTTCCGAGATGCCAGCACATGGACTTCGGACAAGTTAGTGGAGCAAATCGTTCAAGACAATATTCACATTCTTGTCAACTTGAATGGCTATACTAGAGGTGCTCGCAACGAAATCTTTGCTGCGAGACCAGCCCCAATCCAAATGTCCTTCATGGGCTTTGCCGGCAGCTTAGGTGCCGAGTGGTGTGACTATCTGCTTGCAGATGCCACAGCCATCCCCCCGGAGACACTACGCCCTTGGCGTGGTAACCTCTCTGTCAGAGACATTTTTGAGGACAAAACTGAAGAAGGCGACGGAGGATGGATCTACTCGGAGAACATCGTGTTCTGCAAGGATACTTTCTTTTGCTGTGACCATGCGCAGTCGAGTGACCCCGATGAACATAAAGTTTCATGGGAAGATGAGCAGCGCCGACGGTGGGGTATGCGGAAAGAGCTGTTTCCCAGCCTGCCTGACGATACTGTTATCATGGGAAACTTCAATCAGCTATATAAGGTTCGTCACATTCTTCTTATTGTGTATCACAACCGACAACAGGAGCTAATGCACTTTCAAGATCGACCCTACAACGTTTCGGACGTGGCTACGCATCCTAGCACAGGCCCCCAAGGCCATCCTATGGCTCTTACGATTCCCCGAGCTGGGAGAAACGAATCTCAGGAGGACGGCGAAGGCCTGGGCCGGGGAAGAAGTTGCTAATCGGATCATATTTACGGACGTGGCGCCGAAGAACCAGCATATATCCCGAGCTCGCGTCTGCGATTTATTCCTCGACACTCCCGAATGCAACGCGCATACCACGGCCGCAGATGTATTGTGGTCTAGTACACCTCTCCTAACACTACCACGATACCCCTACAAGATGTGTTCGCGTATGGCGGCATCGATTTTGAAGGGCGCGCTGCCCAAAGGTCCCGAGGGGGCCGAGGCAGCGAAAGACCTCATCGCCAGCAGTGAAGAGGACTACGAGCTCTTTGCCATCAGATTAGCGAATGACTTATCCTATCAAATCGGCCGTGGTGGCTACGGCGAAGGCAGGGGTCGCTTGGCAACCTTGCGTAAAACACTCTGGGACAGCAAATGGACGTGTGCACTTTTCGATACCAGACGATGGGTGGTTGATCTAGAGACGGCCTACGACGAGGCGTGGCGACGCTGGGTGGCAGGAGAGGACGGAGATATTTACTTGTAGAGGCTCCAGCATTTCTTTCAGGGGCATGGCAACTTCGATTACGCATTCATGTACTGGGACGAAGAGCTCGAGCCCAGTACTTATACTTGCCGAAATCACTTTAGTTTTGTGGGCATCTTCTTTGACTTTTGTTCTGGATGCACTAGGATTGTACAGGCTGGCCAAGGGGCGGGCCAAGTTTAGACATCAGCGACAGGAGTTTTAGGCGGAGGATATGCCATTGCTCAGCGTAGACACCAGTCCAGAGCAATGCTGCCCTATGAACTTGGCATATCTTTCACTGCTTTAACGTTACTGAGGAAAACTCAGTGTTGGTTGCGAGATGGAGCCGGCGTTTGGAGGGAGGCTTGCCTTGGAGCAGGCTATGATGTATATAATAATACCCTGGGCCTCTTCCCTCGTCCATGTGAGATGTGAGGCCCTCGCGATTTACGTTTGATTGATTTCGGTTGCTTATACACTAGTTCTGGGCTTCAACCAGCCATCAGACCATTTCAATCAAGGTCGAGACCTCTGTCCTCTTCTGCGATCGACACCCTTAAGCCTCCGCAGGCTGCGTATGCCAGAGGCTGGGATACGATGACCTGTCGTCACGGCGAGCATGAGAGAGTCAGGCTGGGTTGGGCTCAAGGAGACCGAGACTAGCGCTTGGCATATAGCCACTGGCACTCGTTCTACCTTGGACATACAGAGAAAGCGGGGAAAGGATAGCAACACAGCAAGCGGTTGTCGCCAGTACCATCACAACCATCGTGTACTTGTATTGGTATCCATGCCACGAGGGCGCCGATGGACGGGGAGGCTAGGCAGGCGGCAAGAACACCGTTGACTCGGTTCGTCAACCATGGGAATGCCCAGCGTTCCGTAATGCAACCAATGATAAATCGAGGACATCAATGTTTCTCCCTCCACATACGAATTACGAAAGGCATCAGAACGGAGAGGGGCGTTGGCATGGCTCGCTAACGATGACTGACGCTCGACCTAGGCTCAACTGAAGTAGCTCCCCCCCGTGAGTTGTGTGTTTGTCCGGATACGATTGTCGCACCGCTATCGAGCCATGCCCTTTCCTACTTAGGGGCGCCGGGGAGGAGGACGAACGCCACAAACGTGGAAACTAGGATTGCAGCAAGGGACATGGTCTCGGGGCTAATATTTTTGCTCGATAGACACGGGACGGTGATACCTAACAGTAATCCACTCGACAATCTTTGGGCTGGGACCGGAAGGGAAAGCTCTATTGAGCAAAGCGTTCTACTCTGTCTAGAGAAAAGGAAGATCTATCTCACCATAGTTGATACACTATCAGGCGGAAAAGCCGGGCAGGCGAATAGGCGGGAAGGCGAGACGAAGGGGGTCTAACGGCTTGACAAACAAGGCCATTTTGCGTTTTTCATCTCCCAATGACCCAAGCCCCCGAGGTGTCGGTACTTTGACAAGCAAGACAAGTCTAAAATAATGTGTGCAAAACGGTCTGCATCTTTCAATCAATCCACTAGTCCTCCTGCTTGTTCGTCTCTTCTCATCCCTAAGGACAGTGATTCGCAAAATTTCACAAATGGTTCGGCCAAGACGCCCGTTATTAGGGAAAACAGAATCGTTAGGGGTTTTAGACGATGGTAGTTTATCCGGCAAGTAAGAAGGGCTCGTGCGAGACAAAGTCATGAGCCTGGAGAAGTGTACATGGCCGTTTGAACCCATCACTTTAGCCGTCACATCTTTCGGCTGCTGTGGCACCAAGAGCCAGGTCAATTTGGCATTCAGCAGATTCTTCTTTGTGTGGACATCGTTGAAAGCTCCTAATTCGCCCTCCTCTGACGCTCTAGATCTTGAGACATCGCGACGGCACTGTGTAGCAATGATCATCATAACAACAACATCAACAGCAACAACAACAAGAGCAACATGGGAGGGAACTTGGCATTGTGTGGTCCTCATGGTGGTTGCGATGAACTAGCATAAAGTACTAGCTACATCTTCGTGTCCACGATTGGTAGACGGCGACCGGCTCAATATCTCAACAATATGGAAGACGAGAGGAAAGGAAGAATGAGGGTAAATCATCTAGAGATCTTCATTCCAGTCTCACGAGTGAACTAGAGTACGGCACCGCTGGTTCACATCCTGTGGCTGGCTCGAGGCCAGGGCATAGGGGGGCATGAGGCGTGGTATGAACTCTGGCCACGTTATTCGCGACGGTAAGAATCTCAGTGGCACGCCAGTCTCCCCTCGCTCGTCGATAGTCCGATGCAGCTTGTGTAGGCATATTGCTGTCCAAAGGGCGACCTAGGTATCCGTAAATTTGGCTGGAACTGCCATCGTTGGTCAAGCCAGCAGGACAGAAACGTGGCTGGCTAGCTAGTACTCCAGACGTGACGGACCGTTGCTGAGAACCGTTGTGCTGGCACCGCCGCCATGGAATTAAACGGCGAGACCTCGCTCGGACATTCGTCTGTTAATACACGGCCCAGGGTGCCAGGCTACTACTACTGGTACCGGACGCATGACGGCTTGGTCCTGATCACGGGAACGATATTGAAGCCATGATTGAGATGTATTTTTGGTTGTTCTAGTGCGTCGTCACTGAATCGGAGAAATAGAGTCTGTCGTAGATGGTAGGAAGATGGTCAGTAAAACAACATCTTCTGCCGCGGGACGTTGTACAAAGCTGTCGCTGGGTAGACACGGAGGTCATGATGGGCAAGCCATCATGACATCTCGAATTTCTGACTACTGCCCTCGTGGTTATTGATGAGGATTTGGTGCAAACGCAGTTGGGAAGATACACGGGCGACCTTTTGCTAAACTCCTGCTCAGCGCGGAAATACTCATTTTCCTCACACGAAAGGGAGGAGATGTTGTCTTACCATGTAGATGACACCGCATTGATGGCTCTGCTTAGGTCATAGGCCTGGCCGTACTCCTTTTCTAGTGTGACTAATTCAACAGTTGCATCTTACCTCAGGGTGGGACAATACGACTGACTGTCCAGCCGGTAGGGTCTGAAGAAACAGGCAATAACTGTCTTCACCTGAGCGAAAGAAGCTCCATCCCTTACCATTGGCTACACAAACCTTTGTTGGAGTGGAATGGCGAGCGGGCGGTGAGTCGTTGTGTTGTTCCATCATCGATATTGTTGCCTCATCTCGGACACACGCACATAAACTTGATGTGGGGTGAAAAGGGGGGATAGATGCGCGCCAGGCACGGAACGTTCTCGCTCCGAGAGTGCAAGAAGGGCTGAGAAGGCTGATTGGATGGATGTATAAATGGCACCGGGCAGAAGCTGGAGGCTAGGAGATCGGAATAGAAGGGCGGATAGGGGGGCGGGGATCAAGGAAACGGGTACGAAGGCGAAGAGAAGGACACTGGAGAGGCAGCAGGGAGCTGGTCAGGCTGAAAGTGACGGTGACGGTGACATGGTCAGGGTATGGGGAGAGCGATGAGGAATCAATTACACAAGTTCAGACAGAGCTGATGGGAAACCGGCCGGTGGTTCTTTACATTTCGGTGCTGATATGCCCTGCATGACAATGGTGAGGTGCTGTATCCTTGCGAATGGCTGTACCCGTAGTCCGAACGGAGTACATCCTGTGGCCTGTCACCCTGTAATGAGAGGGAAACGACGACGAGCCGGGGTCAGCTGGTAATAGATGCAGGTGAGGTCCGGCTGGAGGTGGAGATTCTTGTTTCATGAAACCGACGGGTCGGTTAAGAGCTAATGATTCTCCTACTGTGAGGTTTCCCGTGTATGTACTCGGCATGTCCTGGCCGGAGATCATTGGTAGGCCCGCGGGGGGGGATGAAAACTGGTGGAGGTGGGCCCGCTGTGAAGGGGGAATTTGAGAAAAAGGATGGGTTTGCAGCAGAGAGGGAAGGGGCAGCATATGAGGAAAATGCCAAATCGCAAAAATTCGCTTGCCATGTCCATTCGTGGCCTAGTCCAGCTAGCATGGGGGGGGGGGGCACTAGCCTGTATCCGTACGGAGTATTCTTACCAAGAACCTACACTAAGACCTGGGAGAGAGTGAGGAGGGGGACGGGGAGGGGTGTGAAGCTATGTACCAAGTGTGCCATGACAGTGCATGCGAGTATCATCCCAGAACAACGAGTTTGACAACAACTATTGAATCAACATCACCATGCTACCGCCGTATGCATGGCATATGTGTGAGACGATGGTCTCTGGAGCTGAACGCTGAACGCTGGAGCTGAAGTTGAAGATGCCGAGCCCGGGAGGAGGTCAGAAAGGGGGGGCTGGCATGTCCATGAGAGGCTCCATGAGAGGCTCCATGAGAGAAGAACACGAATGCCCAACGTGGTCCAGCATGCACCTACTCCGTGCCTTACCGATACGTTTCCACATCAAATGCATCCCCCATCATCCCAGGACTCTGTCTGTCATACGCTCGCCTTCTTCGTCCGTGCCAGAAGGTGCCATCCTAAGATGGCGTCGTGGTTGGCGGCGTGGAATGGTTTTGGCGAAGGTGCAGACTGCCAAAGGAATACGGGCAAATTATGCCACATGCGTGACAAATGACAACCAACTATTGGCATCATCTTCGACACTTGTAGCGCATGTATCCGGACACAGAATGCACTCGCTGTCTATTCGTGTGCCACTTGCGCCTCCGGTCCTGTAGTGTCGGTCCGTCCGCTTGCCCAGTCCATTGCCGACAGCACGCTACAGCACACCCAACGTCGAGAACCAGACAGCTGGAAAGGTTGCCAACGGTCTTTGGTTGCGGGTTTCAACGTAGCTTATTCCTGGTGCAGCGGCTGCCACCGCCCCAGGGGACCTAGTCGCCGCTGTCCCAAGCCCTCGGGCGCAGCTAACACGGACGAGGTACGCAAGCCACAATCAGCGCCTACTGCATAGGGCTTGTCAAAGAAGAATATGCTGCTGGCTCCGGCCGGGTCCAACGCCGCCGATTATGGCGTCGGACAAGATACCACTTTGGGCACGACTATCGCGGAGGACACTCCAGTATCGACACAGGCAGAGTCGTTCGTCCTTCCAATGCAGCCAGCCAGTCGGCAGTTGAAGCCGATCTGTCTAATCCATCCCGATGCTTCGTTTTGCCGTGTCCGTGGGCGTGGATGCTGCCATCCCATGATAGGTAACTCAGACACCCGATTCCCTAGGGGTTCGATCCGTTATATCTCTGGCGGAGACATATCCTACGTGATCGGGACTTGACCCTCGCAGGTGCGATGTTTCCTCATCATCTGGACCACCACCTCACGAGTCGGCATTGGTCGTTCAAAAGTAAAATTGTATCTAGCTACCGAGGCTGCATCTCGGTCAGTTCACCAATATACGACGGGCACGATGTGTTTGGCCAGGTGTAGGAGCCAGAAACAAGGAAATAGATCTAAGCAACGCTGACAATATCCGGCCACATTGATGTGACGGGGAAGAAGATGGTGGACGACGGCGCCGTCATCCCTTCGCCGTTGAACACCCCTCGAGCTAAACATCTGGACCTGGGGACTTAGGTCCCAGAGGAATGGGAACGAGGAATTGGGCAGGCAGCCACGGCGTCCGGCACAAGCATGTCGGCAAGAATCCACACTACCTATACCAGCGTTAGCGTCGACCCGGTAGCGGGGGCGCACCGTCGGGTATCACTGTATGACAATTTCTTGTGGAATGGGGGTGTTTTGATGATTTAGAAGGGGGGTTTGGATCCATAGTTACGGACGCAAGCCATGCCACCCCCTAGCATCCCGTTGCGGAGACCAGAACTGTCGACGGACGTGACCGCGAGGTGGTGAGGTAGCCATGCATGGGGGTGCACCCATAAACACGGACAAACAAGCTGTGTATCGCTCGTTTATCAAGCACTACCTTGTCAACTGGGTCGTGCTTCTTTTTCGTCTGCCGCGATTTACGATTTGACGCTTGTTATTGCTTCTTCCTCTCCATCATCTGCGATCGGGTTCCTCGTCAATTGGTGTCGTCCGCTTCGGCCATGGGTCAGGAGGAAGAGTAAGCCAAGTACGAGACACCATTCATGCAAGTCTTATGCAAGGTGCCTGAGGGGCTCTCTCTCTCTCTCTCTCTCTCTCTCTCTCTCTGGTGAGGGCGTGGATTCGCGTCAATATCCGTCTTCATAGGAGTATTTCGTACAAGGAATGTGAATAGCTGCACGCTATGTGAATCATAGTCCCTCCCGCGGCCCCAAGACCCATGCCAGCCGTGGTCCCAATCGTCTGGTTAGGATCTCACTGGGGCTTGAGTGATTTGGACTGGGATCTGGCTACCCTAGAGCCGGCTCGCGGTAGAACCAGGCGTTGGGGCAGAGGAAGAGCTTGGTGCCTCGTGGTCTGGAGAATCCTTTGTAGACCGTTGCTGGGGGCCGGCTAAGCCGCGACGGGCGAAGTCCTAGGTCTTGATATTCGGGGAGTGCTTCCCAGTGCTTCCGCATGCGTCAAGGTCTCGATGATGTGGATGACTGCGTACAGTACGCCTGGCAGTTGCCGACAACGGGCGCAGGCCAGAGGCGGCGACCATCGCAGCGTTTCGAATGGCCTCGAGGTATTGTGTCCGCATGCGGCAGCTTTTCTAGCAGTCTAGTGGTGGCTCAAGAGGATGGGAGGAGCCGTAACCAGACGCGGCGTGAAGTACGTGCGTACTATGACAGGCTCTCGTCCTTGGGATCCTTTTCATCGACAGCGAGCAGTGGTCGTCGGGCCCAGACTGGGTTTGGATTTTGGTCTCGGCCGGGCCCAGTAGAATCGTTGACAAGGACAATGAAAAGCAAAAAGAAAAGGTCGAGGCACAGCCTCGTGTAGGCAACCTGACCCCACAGCATCGACGATGAGTGCAAGGTAGTGGATGGATGAGTGACGCTATCTCCGGATGGCATATTGCCGCGCCTGGAAGGAAACATGGACGGATGGGGATTTCGTATCTTGTCGGTGTTCCGGCCCCTCTATAGCTGATACTGACCGTAAGGTATGCCTATTGTCATCGCCCTTGGGCAACATGGCACTATCGTGGAAGACGCAGGGCCGGTGAGGCGTGTGAAGGTGGCACGGGTGGCACCGATGCTCCATACTTGGGCGGAACGATGGTATGTTCAGGAGATGCGAAAACTACGTTAGAGGGACGGCCGGCATTCGCAATGATTATAGACCTTGTCATGTATCGACCTGTACGTTAGTATTCATCCTCACCCTCGCTCGGAAGGACAGCGAAGGGAGAGGAAGGCGGGTGGGTGATGGTGGCATCTGGAAGGCTAGGTAAGATAAGATGCTGGGTTATGTAGAAATACCTAGATGAAGTGAGGTATCCGCACTAATAAGGTAGGTAGACAGCTATTGCCTGTACAGTACTCCGTAGGGAATGTACGATATGGACGGTGCCTGCCCTGTGGTGAATTCAGCAGGCGGACATCTTACCTAACGTGAGCGCTTGAATTGGCGGGGAAAGAAGCCGCCGTTGGTTCTTTCCGTGCGGTCCCAGCAGCATGGCTCTGACTTTTGGTTGGTCCCAACAGGAAGGAAGGTGTGTAAGCCTCCCGGCGATCCGCACATGGTCCTTTCTTGTCTTTCTTCCCTGGACGCCATACGCTCGAGGCACCATGGGACCCTGCTACCCACACCGTATCCGGACACGCCAACCCCCAGTCAACAAGATCACAGGTACTATGAGGAAGGAATGAGCATCGGCAACTTGCAAACACTTTCTTTTCTCCTTCAGGTTCTCAGTTTCGGTACGTCAAGCCCGACAAGGCGAGTTTACATTCGTACCCGGACTAAGTTTGAGAAGAGAGCATGGGAGAGATACACGTAATTTAAACAGGAAGTGACGGAGAGTTCCGGTGCTTACTGACGCCCAAACCCTGGTACGAATACCTAATAAGTGTGCGTACCTTTCACAGTGGTGCCGCCGGGGTTTTCTCCGGCATCGTCCATGGCATCGTCCCTGTCCATGGACTCTATACGCTCGATTGATCGATGGAGATTCTACTCCGTACTGATACTAGTGTACGCCTGCCTCCGTCTCCGCGTCCGCGTCCGCACCCGCTCTACCATGACCTGGCCTGAGCGGAGAGCTGTAACACTATCCGTAAGGGTAGGTAGATAGATATTCGCAGTGTTCTTCTGCAAGGCAACTGTGATAAACCCGGCAGAGGGGGAAATAGAACGGGTCCAGCCCAGGGCTGCAGACCCCGGTGCCGACCTCCATCGTGGTCAAGACCAGCCGCCGTATCCCTGTTCCGTGAAGAGAATCTTAGGCAATGTATCTCGCGGATGCTTCCCAAGTATCTTACCTTACCTGCCTGCCTAGCTCCTCGATGCACCCACCTGTTGCCGTCCATGTTGGTGCACATAGGCACGTACCAGCGGTGGGGTATAAGGGTACCTGGCAGTTTACCTGGTCTTCGGCTGACTGACCAATGAGGCCCTTGAGTCTTGCCAGATCTCGCATTGCCGGCCACATTCGGCAGGTGGTTCTTGCAGCTGGACCAGGACTCCACTTTGCCTACGTACCTTTCCCGTGACTGGAGGGTCACCTTACCTAGGTTGGATTGGATGAGGTCGGGGACCGTACACTACGTACCTTTCCAGGCTGTTAGCAAACCCTTCGTGCCTGCGTGACTTCCATCTTACCCACGTTACCAACCGTCACCTCAGCACTGTCGTGTGTATTTTTACCCAGCATCCACCATGCCGAAACGACGCCAAAGATTCTCAGATGTCGGTCGGCGATGGAAAAAGAAAAGAAAGCTGCTCCTCTCCTCAAATCCCACTCGTGACTGCCTTACTTTGGTCCAGATTGGGCCCATGACAGGCTCTAGCCTCTGACGCTCCATCCGGACGGATACTGCATGCACTACCATAGTAGCAATGGACCCATTCACAGAGAGAGAGAGAGAGAGAGAGAGAGTACTCTTCGAAGTTTGGGCTCTTTGGAGTCTGTACCCCGGGTTGGATTCGTCAGCAAGACAAGATGCCATTCTCGCCAAGTATGGACAGAATAGGAAAACGCAACGACTGCGGCTGCAAGACACTCACTCGTCTCCTCCCTGCCACTCTCACCCTTACCCCGTTCTCACCTTACCTTGCAGATGCCTCTACCCTGCAAACATGAACCATACTCTGCAGTCCGCACTCTGTACGGATACACCTTGTATAATGAAAACGAGAATCCAGAATAAGGTAGGACACGGTGAAGGAGAGACACGCAGCCCTTGGCTTTCTTGGCTGCCTTTTCCCACCTTGCTGCATACACATCACCGCTTTGCGCTATTTGACGTTGCGAGAATAAGACAACAAACTTGAGGATGAAGGGTAAACAGAGACTCTGCCGCGCCTTATGCCGGGTAATGTCCGTGTCTACAATTGCAGTTGCGCCTTGCATATGCACCTCGATTTCAAATCCTATTTGCAATCTTCGTTTCCTTTTCTTCGTCTCTCTTTTCTTTTCTTGCTTCTCCTGCTTGCATTTGATCTCCCTCTTTGCCTCGGCAGCTCGGGGCACAGCCTGCCAGCAATGAGCATCCCATCTCCGCATCGTCCGTAACTCTTCGGCCCCACCGCTATTTGGACCCCGGAAAGGCAGCAGAGCGTTAGGTTTGTTGATACCTTACGTCTTAAGCTCAGCGTTAGGTATCTTGCCATGGAAACGGGGCGTGCGCATCCACGAGTGCGTAGCAAGTATACGTTTGCTTGTGCTGCTTTCCACTCCGTCCAATCCATCATGTGGGCGCCGTGACGTTCTGTGGTAGAAGCGCCGGGGCGGCTATTGGAAGCTTGCGGCGAATGCGAATGCGCGCCTCAGCACCGTCCATCTGTGAGGCACTGTGTAAGCGGCCGCCGTGCCCAATGCCAAATGTACCTCTCCACCCGTTTCTGCTGGCAAGGAACATGGTTGTCCGTTTTCAGGTTTCACGAACTGGATTTCATGAGCCAAACAGACGGCAGATACGTTCAGTTTCTTCCCTATTTTACGCTTTACCACTCGTCTCGACCCCCTCCAGAAGCTCGTCATGATTTGACATAGCTCATCCCATCATCAACGGAACATCACTGTTGTTACATGTCTTGGCATTATATTTCGCGGGCTGATGGAGCCCGCCGGGTGAGTTGAACCCCAGCCTTCTTCTCTGTAATTAACCAACCAACAACACATCAGCTCAAAGTGACAGAGACAGCTATCCCATTTCAATCATCGAATCCAAGGTGACTGCCCGGTTGCCTGTGCTCTAGCAGTCCGTTCACACTATGCCGCGGACGATACGCTCCGCCCCTGACACCCGCTGGTCCCCTTGCCTAGGCAAAGCTTGGCTCAAAGGACAATGATTTGGCAAGCTGGTACGAAGCTTATGTGCTACGGTCCATGGCTAGCACCCGTTGTGTGAATCTCTCACATATCTCGTCTCTTGTTCTTTCTGTTGACCTGGTCGAGCCCCCGCGGCCCGTTCACCTTGAATAAGGGCTGGATATCAACCGTGGCAAGCGTGGCCTGGATCGAGCGGGGTCGTCTCGCGCTGAGGCCAGGGCCCTTGAGCCACTATTCCCAGAGACACAGCATCGAATTGTGTGTAGTCATCGCCTCCGCTGTCTGGAGTCTAACGCACAAAGTACTTCATGATGCAGGCAACATCGGTCTACGGGCAATGCGAGCGGGGTTGAGCGGAACCGTCCTTTCCTCTTTCAATCTTGGTTCTCTCAGCGTCTTTCTGATGGGGCTTCCCAAGGTACTCGATGGTCTACTAAGGATACAGATACTTCGGCTTAGTAACTGCCTTGCCCTAACACGTTTATCTAACTCAGGCTACTGTACTAGACATCACTGCACCACCACCAGCACTTTACAGTTGTGGGCCGTTTTTGAGTGCGGGTTTGCGTTGGCCTGGCCCCCGAGTATCCTACCTGGCTACTTCACCTAAAGCGCCTTCGTTGACCACAAGTAGTAGTCATGACACAGAGGTGCAAGGCCTGTTGCAGAACCTGGAGATCGCCGAGATCACCATATCAAATCTTGCTAGGCCTGATTGTCGAAAACGATTCACTGACTGCTGTGGCTCTGCTCTGGGAGCAGCCACTTTCAGCTGAGCCATGAGGTCAATGCATGACAAGACTACGTGATTATGCATCCGTGACTGCCGACTGACAACAGCGTTGCAATTGCCGTGTACACCTAGGTAATCCCATCTCGATGCATGCTCCGAGGGACTCTCACGGACGCAATCTCTGACGATGCTATATCCGGCGCGATAGGTAAACAAGGCAAATCCAGTCCGGCGTTCTACTAGCTCCAAATCCGTACGGATACGCCCGTTTGGAGGAAATACGTGTCGAAAAAAGGGTACGTATCTCGACTCGGGACAAGTTGAACACAACACAGGCGGATGCGGGGGAAGAAGGGTCCTGGGGTCCTGGGTCTCGACTCTTGAGGCAGGCAGGATGGAAGTCTGTCACAACTTACCTTCCAGTAGGTACGGACGGATAGAAGCGTGCACAAATTTCGTGCGACTTCGAATACGTACCGCGCAATTACACATTATTGTGAGCTTACCTAAGCCGCGGCATCAGAGGACAGTGTAGGCCAAAGCCTGAGCTCAGGTAGAGACGGAGAGACCAAGACGCAATTCCAAGAGTCTCAGAGCTAGAGACCGATACCCTATCCGTATGCCATAATAAGTAGCACTGGAGCACAAACCGTGGAGCTTGGCTCACTTGGCGACCCTGGGCGGTTGACGTTGACGTTGACGTTTGACATTGACGTTGACGTCTGGCCGAACGCTTTGGTGTTCCTTTGGTCGGACCGTTTTCCTCAATCTCTCTCTGTTTCTGCCTCTGTGTCTCTTTTCATGTCTCTTACACACACTCACACACGCACACCCTCACCCTATCAATAAAACCGTGCTCTCCCGTCCGGAACCGCTCCCCTGCGGCATCGTCCGAGAAGAGCAAGAATCATTTGCAATTGTGCAACGGCGCCATGCCCGTTGTAGCGATACGCCATCCCTATTCGTGCTCCTGACAAAAACTCCCAGGCCAATAGGGTGCCAGATGAGACCTGCCAGCCCGTCACAGACCAAAACCCGCGCCGACGTCTGATTCATGCACTCCCGTCACCACTCTCCAGTCACGACCGGCTCAGACATGGAACTCAACCACGACAATCCGTACCTTACGTACGGATACCTTACTCATCCAAGGTACGGATACACGAAGCCCATCATTCACTTTGACGTCAACTTGTGCACAAGTAACGCGCTTCCACCTCTTTTGGGGGTCCATCTTCGGGGCACACAGCGGCACGGACTGCGATACGACAAGTCTATTTCCATTTGTCTCCTTGCTATCACCGGCTAGCACTCACTCTTGCTAGTCATGGTATTCATTTTGGCTACTCAATACGTTACAGAGGCGTCGCCTCCCTCCGTCTGGCAGAAGCCACGTCAAAGCCACCATCAGTAGTCATCGGATCAAGTGTCTTCATGTCCTGGACGCGGACTTTTCCACTTTCATTTTTCAACCCGGCGTGCGCTGTACTCTGTTTTCTCTACTAGATATTGAGTCTTCGATACCTGACCGCAGAATAGACTCGGCTGGACCATGGACCCAACAAGGTCAAGCCTCAACCTGGAGGCAGTACCGGTAGGTAAACAGATACCTACCAGAGTTGACGGTTGACGGGCAGAGCACATGGTAGCCACCCTTACAGGGCCCCGAAAGCAAGAGATAGGATTGTTTCGACCAACCAGCCAACCCCACCAAAAACGGTCTCTCGTCCCGAGGTATCCATCCATTCCATGCACCGCCGTCCTTGTTCACGGTCAGACCCGTCCTTTGGCCTCCCTGAAATGCAAATCTCTTTACGCCTGAATCCAGAAGATGTTGATGCACGCATTCGTACGTACAGTGATCAGATTATGGCATGCCAACCAACGGCTATGTTGCAGACCGAGAGACAGATTGTTCACGCGAATATTCGGTGTGTCCTACCATACCTCTTCTCATTAAGCTTACGGATGGGATACCTTACGAATGGAGTACCTCATCGTTGCCACCTCTTCCACCACAACCGGCATGATCGCCGGTCCGCCCCCAGCTGGTCGCATTCCACTGACTACACATCCCGGCCAGCTGAACACAGGCAAGACGGGCCTCCCGGGACGATGAATGTGTTACTGGCATGACTGTTGCTTCCGTCAACTTTCACGTTCATGATTCCGGCTATGAGTGGCCCAGCGTAATGCAGCCGTTTCCAGCGAGGCCGGGCTTGATGCCCTCCGATCTCATCTCGGCCAGCCCATCCGTCTATCGTTCCTTGGTAAGACCGAAGGCGGACTGGACCAGGAACTTGAACGGGAACGGCAAGTGTGTCCATAGGGGTACCGAGTAGGGGTCGCTGGAGAACAGCTGCGGCATAGGACAGGTGCGCTTCGTACCGCGCAGAGCATCGTGTCGACTCGCATCCGCATCGCACAACGCAAGCAAGCCGGGTACAGACACTGCATCTTCCATCTCTAGGGATGCGCACCAGTGCGCGCCGCCACAACCTAGACCAACCGTACATGCAGAGTCTGTGCATTGTGCGACTCGCACTCGGTCGGCATGTTGACCTGGACTCATGTGAGATATGCAGCTCAGCAACAAAGTCAGCCGAGTCCATCAGCTGAAAGGAAGTCGAGCCTGACAATTACAAAATTTGAGAAAAGAAATCAAAATCAAAACTGAAAGCAAAAGAAGACATACAGAGCTGAAAAAAGTCTAATCATGAATCAAAAGATCAATTCAAGATGAAAAAATGTCAGCCTCTTGGGTGTATCGTTCGTGCTTCCATTGCCTGTGCCCACCTCAAGAGGAGCAGTGCCAATGTGCGTTGACCTTCGTCTCTCCAACGAAGCCAAGTTGACAGGGTCAGGCACATACGTAACATTTCGTCAGATGAATGAAGCTTGACCACCGAGCCGACGACGATCCCTGAGCAGTTGACGTTATCCGAATGCGCCTGACAAAGTTCGCCGGTCATCAATCTATCAACTCGGACCCGCCCAGATTAGGTACCCCACGTTGGTCAGTCTTAATCACGCTGGGCTCAACCACAGACAGGTGAGTCAAGGTGAGACGCGGTGAGGCAAGGTGAAAGTGAGCTTCCGATATCAGCAAACATGATTATCCGTCGGCCAGATGCCACTACTGCTAGAGCCAGAAGCCAGGAACGACTCGGGGAGGCGAATCAGCTGTGCCTAGCCCGCTCCGAGTGCGCGTGCATGTGCCGTTTCTTGGGCACCTCTTGGATAGGCAAAAAGCAGTTGGAACCTCCACGATCGGGAATCCTCGTCGTTCATACTATGCCTCATCCGTCTGTCCGACAGCGGCCGATTCCAGCAGTGGCCCACATCCTGGCCATATCCTAGCATCATCCTGGCATCAGATCAGAGAGCATCCTGTCCCGCTGGGTCCATGGCGTTGGCTTGGCTTTGGGCTGTGGCTTGAGCCGGGGCCGCTTCGAGAGCCAGGGACAGGCCCCGATCCCACAAGTAGGACAAGGATTATCAGCAGCAGCGAAGCTGGAGCCGGGATAGGGATGGTCGACAGGGACTAGGTCGGTACGACGAACAAGACAAGGGCTAGGGGGCGTGTGTCTCGAAAGGAGATAGCCGCAAGTCAGGCTTGTCGATTGAAAGAAGTCTTTCCCGTCACCTGGGTCTGGCCGTGGCACCAGCTCCGGCCGTGGTTCGTAGGTTCCCTCTCGTGGTCACTCTGCCATCCATATCCAGTAAACAGAGAGTGTAGGATGCTTTACTACAAACATGCCGATCAAGGTGAATCTACTGATATGAAGTGATGCAATATGATAGCTTGGGCTCGACCGAGAAGACAATACTTGCAGCAACCTCGAGTGAGGAGGGAAGTAGGTAAACAGAAAGAGAGGGGAGAGAGATGCAGAGAGAAAGAGGGGGAAACAGTTGAGGCTCCCCGTCGCTGGTGGTGGTGGTGGTGGTGGTGGTGGTGGTGGTGGTGGTGGTGGAAGGTACCTCCGTAGTGTATCCGTACCTTATGCGGTACTGCGTGACTGCTTAAGTCGGGGACGGATGGCTCACCCTGTTGGAAAGGTACAAAGTCATTTACAAGCGGCCCCGTTCCGTACCGCGATTTGAGGTGATCTCCCACGCTACCAGTCTTTCTATCCACTCACATCACTGGCTGGTGAGAGCGACTTGGGCCTGGATCTAGACTCTCTACCATGCCTTGAGGTACCGCATGAAATGTACTTGTCTCTTCCATTGCTCAAAGACGACGACAACGACAACGATAACTACGACGACGGATACAGCTAATGTAGACCTGAGCATTGGCAATGGCTCTCTCCGTCTCTTTTCTTCTTTTTCTCTTTCTCTTTGCTCCCTCCCACATCTCTTGCGGTTGCACACCCTGACTACGGGGTACCCACGGTACCTTGGCTTGCACGCCCATCCCCCACACCTCCAGTCCCCGATCTCAGAATATGTACTCTGCACGAAGACCTCGCATGCCTTTTCCAGCTTTGTAGCTCTTTTTTGATAGATTCACCCTCCGGCCTTCCCTCTCACCCCTACCTCGAGCTTAGACGGGGAAGGCGGCTGGCCCTTTCCCAGCTTCTTCGGATCGTGCTTTTCTGGCCTTCTGGACTTCTCTGCCCCCAGGTGCTGCCCATGAGCCCGCCAAGTACCGCTACCGCTACCGCTGCCGCTGCCGGTGATGTTGGCACTTGCCCGTGTACGAAGTACCTACCTTTTTTCCACGAACCTGGGCTCGCTCTCAGTTCGGATTAGATGGGTGTGAAGTAGGTAAGCGTGGGAGTGGGAGTAGCCCTTGTGAGCGCGGGCCTGGGTATGGAGCATGGGGCGTGTGCCGGGGGATTTTCACGAACCGTCGCTCCACTTGCCATCATCACTCATCACCCGTCTCTTCTGCTTCTGCTTCTGCGTCTACGTCTGCGTCTGCTCTGATCCTGATCCTGATCCTGATTTTGATCTACTCGTCTGGACTGGGGCAAGTTCCTTTCATCTACAGCACCCCCCGTTCTTATTCTCCCACCCTCTAACCAGGTTCGACCCAAACCTTATCCTTTCTTATTCTTTCGTCGTTGTCCCCCAGGCCCTCCAATTTTATTCAGTCAGTGGCATACACACACCTCCTTCTGAACGCACAGCCTTTCCAACCTGAACGTTCTGCTTTTGGCTCGGTTTCTCCACCACGCTGCTTCCACCTGCTCAACAACATATATACGCAGACATCCCACGGTCGTCCAAGACCTGATTCAGCCTCTATCACTCCCATCATCAACTTACCATCAACCTTCAACTACCACTCTATCGCTCCCACCATTATCTACTGCTTCACATTCACATCCATCTCTTCTTCCCATACATATACACACACATACGCGCACACACGTACATCATCGTCGACACCCTGTATTCTTTCGATATCGACACTCACACATCACCACTTGCGACACTACTTCGTAGACTCTCTCTTAGCCAAAATGTCTCTCGCTTCCCAAAGGAGAGGACCTTGGTCCCAACAAGAGGACGCCTACCTCATGCAGCTTGTCAACGACCAGGGCCCTTTGAACTGGGTGCGAATTGCCCAAGCCCTGGGAACGAGGACACCAAAGCAATGCAGAGAACGATTCCACCAGAACCTCAAGCCTACCCTGAACCACGAGCCCATCACTCCTGAGGAGGGTGCCCAAATCGAGATCCTCGTCAACGAGATCGGTAAGAGGTGGGCAGAGATCGCAAGAAGGCTGCACGGCCGCAGTGACAACGCCGTCAAGAACTGGTGGAATGGAAGCCAGAACCGCAGAAAGCGTCACGATCGTCGCAGGGCCAACCAAGGCAGCAACTCCGGCTACGACGACCGCAGATATGGCCACTCTGGCTTCCGCCCTACTTTGACCATCAACTCTCATACCGCCTCCTACTCTCACGCCAGACACGGCATGTCATCGCCTGTCTCTCCCGCCTTTTACACCCACAGCCACAACTACTACCAACTCGAGTCGCCGCTTCCGTCGCCCAACTCCACCTCTTCACCTGGCAGCGATGGTCTCGACGGAGAGACGTCCACCATGTCCGATGCCGCTTCGAGCTACACCACTTCACCCCAATGCCTCTCTCGGGGCACCTCGCCATCTGTCCAATTAGCCCCGCTTCGCATGGATGAGCACTCGGCCCCTCGCTCACTCCCATCCTTTGGTAGTCTTCTCAATGCTCCGGGCGATAGAAAAGAAGTCGGCCACATGCCCCTGCCTTCTCTCCCATCGCACCTCCTCACAGCACCCAATTCACCTGTGAGGAGCACAGTCCAACAAGCCCTGCCGCCGCCTTCTCCTTCAGCTGCAGACAAGGACTCGAGGATGGATGTTTCCGCCCTCCTGGGCTGAGAAAACAACTTGTTCAAACTTTGTTTTATCTCTTTGAGGGATACAACCCTCCTGTATGCCATAATGTACAGTACATGGGTTCTAACGGCGCAAATATGTGTAATGGGCGGTATATCTGGGCATGGAACGTAAAACCCGTACCCTGTATTCCAAGTTTTGTCTTTTTGCTTTGATACCTGATATTGAAACCTAGCGAGGGAATGGCGCAATTGGGAGACCTGAGAAATCAAATAGGTCTGGCATGGGACGGCGGCAGGACGGTAGAGATTTTAGGAACAGAATCTCGCCAACGCCCCTTGATTTTAGCTACACCTCCGTATATGGTGTAAACATCACCAATAATCAAAAAGTTACGAAAACATGTTCGCAATCCTGGCAATTCACTGTGATTTGAAAATGGGATTCTAATTCCAATGCACGAGTTTTCCTCAATCATCTGGGTACATGTGCATTCGAAGCCGTCCCAATCAAGTCGGCACCGTCTGGGCGGAGGGGTCCCCCACGTTGGCAGCCACGTCAGCGACGATGAGTGGGAACCTCAAACGTCAAGGGCCAGACTTTCCATCGGTTTTTTTTTTTTCTTTCTTTTTTTTTTTTTTTTTTTTAACAGTCATCCCCCCGCCGTTCGTTCGTCTGGAATGGGTCCTCGATCAGAGTTTGTGCAACGTAGGTGCATATATGGCTCACGTAAAAAGACTGTATGGCGCGAGGCGCAAGGAAAACGCAGCATCAAGGCACACAGGGTAAACATATCAAGGTAGGCAGGCAGGCTTACGGGTTGATGACAGAGTGGGTGGTGAGTTAGTGAGCGTGCAAACTCACATCTGGGCGAGGTTCTGGAGACATCGGATGGCTGAGATGCTCCAACTCCAATTGCGGACAGGTAAGGATGGCAATGGCTCAGGTAGCTATCAAGGAGCGCTAGACAGGGACCAGAGGTGCAGATGAGGCGGAGGACAGAGCGTTTCGGTCAGGGCCAACGCTCGCAGCCAAACACGAGATCGGGGACGTTCTGCTGCAGATGAGCGGGTGGGCTGTACCAGTGTCGATCATGACGAGGATCATGGCAGAGGAATGGGGCCAGATGGGAGGAGCGATGAGCGGCGGGGACAAAGAAAAAGCGAGGGAGAAGGGGAGCGGCGTAACATGGGGCGGGCGTCATGCATTGCATCGCATGGTGGATAAGGGAATTCGTCGTGTACATTCATTCACACAAAAAGTCTTGAGTGTCGAACGAGTCGAGGAAGCATTGTCCAAGGCAGTTTGGAGCAGCGGTACGGTTGGCGAGCAATTGCCGATTGCAGACACACATATGTTGGTTGCATGTTCGTAGACAGACGGGCGTTTATGCTCCAATTTCATGATGGCTTCGTTTCTCAGCAAGAACCTGGTAGACGCACGCGTTTATCTACGGAGTAAGGTATGAATACTTTCCGGCAACGGAACATGTGCCAAGACAAGACGACTTATTCAATCAATCTGAGGCAGTAACCAGATGCAGATTCGACATGAAGATTTAGCCGCATGTAATTGGAGGGGAAGCCAGTGGGGGTGGGGGGATGCACCACGGCCGAGAACCATCCCTCGTTCTCATTCCCTTGCTCTCTGAAAAGTCAAATAAAGAAGTTGACCAATCTCAACACAGTTATCCCAAGTAGTTGTTCAGAGGGGGAGAAGAATCGAAGAAGTAAAAAAAAAAAAAAAAAAAAAAAAAAGCAGCATTACCTCGGTATACCCTGTTGGTGAGTTAGAGTATGAAGAAATCCGAATAGCCATGGAGGACTTGGAAACTCTGTTCTTGTGGTCGGTCATGGGCAGGTATGCCTCATGGAAAATGCGAGCCCGTACCTTCTCTCATACATGTTTTTCCAAGGTGCCTGCACCTACCCTACCTACGTGCCTACCTCCCTCAGGTTCCTAAGGTTGCCCGCGGGGAAGGGGAGACGAAGACGGCGTTGGAGGGAGAGAGAGGACAGAATGGAAAGTGACAAAGTGACCTTGGCCGATGTATCTTTCCCATCTTTCCCTTCCATTTCCGTCTGGCCCCACCACCGCCCCTCCTTCTTCGAGACCGATCCCTAAATCCGGAGACGAGACGACGTCAAAGAGATGGAGGGACTCGACTCGAGATGATCAGCTCAACCCGACCCGACTCACCATTGCTCTTGCGGCTTTGTCCTGACAATTCTTCAAACGACGCAAGGACGACGTGAAGAGACCCCTCTTCTGTTCCCGCGTACCAACAAAAGTCTCCGTCTCCCACCCACCCATCCCCTCCAGCAATGACGAATGGCAACCGAAACCATCCAGAGGAGGAGCACAGACGGGGCCAAGGCAGCGCGGCAGCGACGTCTATCAAATCAATCAAATCCACGCTGACAGATAATTGGCACTGACTTACATCTGCTGCCGAGGCCGAAGGAGTTTTTTCGTCCAATGTCTGTTGCTTGCTGCATCGCCACCGGCCGTCAATGTTGTCGTTGTCGTCGTCGTTCGTCTACCCACGCATTCGCACCGCACGTACACGCGCGCGCTCGCACCAACCGTTGAGATGTTGGCGAGGCTTTCAGTCGCACATCAATGGGGACGACGACAATTACTAGAGGGGGGGGACTAGGTGCCATGGTGCACCGTGATCTCCGCCGGACCCTGGTCGCCTGCCCTCGGAATGTTTGTGTCCCGTTGGCGATCCCTGGTACAATCAGCGGATGGCAGCAACCTGGCAGCAACCTGGCAGCGAATTGGCACCGAGGCCGTGCTGATGGGATCAAATAGGATCTGCGGCTCTTTTGGCCCAGAAAGATACCACACAGCGGGTGGTAGCCCATCTGTCCAGTGGCCAGCCAGCCTCGTACACGCGCCCTATTTATCCCTGGAGCCTGTCACTTTACTACGTCTCTTAAGATCTACGTAATTTGTATCGACATCTCAGCCCGCCCCGCGACCACGAGAATCAAGGCCGTGTGTACGTGATAAAGAAAAGAGAACTCGGAGCCAAAAGAAGGAAGCTGATAGGTACACCAGGGACCAGTCATTTTCAACCTGATTGATCAAGGTACCAACCGATGCATACCAGATCTACGGATAGGGCGAACGATCGAAACAAACTTGGTCATGGACCAACAGGCAGGGGAAATCAGCCAGTCGTTCTCCAAGTACGGATATAGTATCTGTCAGTAACCCGGTGCCTTGTCTCAGTGGCACCCACTTCGTAATTAACCACACAGGTGTTGTACGCACGCATGGGCGATGCAGAGTCCTCCATCTCAACTCGACCAATCGTGGGCCTAGGGAGGATGAGAGGCGTTGTCGTCCGAAGCGCCGGCGCAGCTACCAAGTCACCGTCGACCGTTTCAGACTCCCGACCAGTGAGAACCACGACGTCCACCAGTAGGGTGATGGCCTGGTCCGCGGCGACCCATATCCAGAATGCACCAGGAAGACTAGACCCAGCCATACGGGCCGTTTGCACCACAAGAAAAAGACGTTGGATCGTTCGGGCAAGCCGACACCCGTCACCCGCAACACAGCGAGCAGCTTGAGAAGGGAAGAAAAAAACGGGCTTCCTCCTACGTCTGCAGATCTTGCATCGGTTCTCCTCCTTGTCGTCGTCGTCATTGGTCTTTGATTACATTCTCGGCACGCATCGTCACCGATGTCTTCCTCCAAGTTGCGTCCATGTCTGTGGACTTCATTTGCACCGTAGCAATATGAATGAGCAGAGATGGAGAAACGAAGGGGTTTCCGGGGCCTTCGTCAAGGGAAAAATAAAATGAGAACATGGAAAGTACGTGCGTACCATACGGGCGAAAGAGACCGTTGCTGTCTCCACATGACGAGAGGGAAAAAAAGTGTGTTCGTACTCCGTATACTACGAACGGATGTTTAAACCAAACCATACTAACCACAGGGACATGGCAGTTATTCGCTCGCTCTCCCACGCAGTTTGTCAGGGGTTCAGCAGCTGAGAGACCTCCTTGGCGAAATGATTCCACATCACATCGGAAGCCCGGCGATCATCTGCGGATCCAACCTCAACATGAATTCAGTGGAGGGTGTTCTGGGGGGGAGGGGCAGCGGGGGACCTAGGCGGTTCTTGGCTGCCACTGCGACGCTGTGGGAATACGGGTGCCGTTGCAGTTGGTGATCATGCCCGAGAGGGTTAGACTGGTTTTGGTGGTCAATGAGGAAACGGGCACGAAAGAGAAAGGGGGGGAGGGGTGAAGTCAAGTGGGAATTGGCGTACAGAGAGACATGGGGGACACACCAAATTCCATGGGGGGCCAGCAGCTGGATAAACGATGTGAGGTTGAATCTGAGATGCAATTCCATCTGGGTCCAGCTGATTTTCTCAATGGAACAGTCCGTACGGAGTGTTCAGTATCCGTAGGAACTGGGTTGGATCCGTACGGATACAATGTAATATAGAGTAGCATTCGTAAGATAGACGACTCTGGGTCGGCACGGCCATGGAACATGTTCGCCCCATGGCTGGCGCCCCGGGCCAATGGGCTCCCGTCGATCAACGGTCGGCCAGCGGCATAAGCGCAGGCAAACGGGGACAAGGAGACTAGGAGCTGGGAGACGACTAGGATGGTGCCAGCTCTCATAGCGGGAAGCCTCACGGGCAGGGGTGAGCGAGGCCGTCGCCATTTTACGAAGCGTAAGCAGAGTGCATGCGGTATATGGGGATATGCTCCGCTCACCAGTACCTAAGTACGGAGCACGAATACTTGATCCTCAGACCATCGAAGAAGAGAGGGAGAGTGGGATTTGCAGAGAAGCTCTGTATTCTTCGGGACTCCACCAACGTAGCGACCTACGAATATCCGCACACCGCACACGGCGCACAGGAACACACGAATACATAGTGAACACCACGCGACAGGGGAGAGGCGTGGGAGGAAGCAAGCAGGCATAGGCAAGCTTCAATTCCAATCTCAATCTCAGCCCGACAACAGGGGGGGCAAGGGTCGATGGGGAACAAAACTTGGCCTGTCCATCATCCATGAAGCACCAACCAACCCGTTACCCTACGAGTAAAGGCTATTTGTACCTACCCGCCGCCTCTTTGGCTGCATCACACACCTGGTACGAAGTACACATTCGCACACTCTCACTCCCGGTCGGTGCTCCGTATGCGCAGCATCATATCGAGATTGCAACGTGCCAACCCACCGGCCAGCCACTCAGCCCTTCAGCCGTTATACGGGTGCCTGCTGTCTCTCGCCCCTGGACTGGGTCTCTTGTGTGTCTGAGACAAGAGGCTAGACCAGGGCCAGGCGGGTAAGGTATTTGCAATTGGGTACCCGTACGTAAGGTAAGCTGCGCGGGTAAGGCCCTGAGAGGTGAGTCCTGACACGTCAAGCGAGATTCCCGTTGGCGTTGCTTTCTGCTGTGCGCGTCGTTTCCGTCTTGACACAACAGGACATCCCAACCGACTGCTCTCTCTCTCTCTCTCTTTCTCACATCAGACTCGTCATATCTGATGGACTCTGACTGTGGAGTGTAGACAGCCCTCTGCTGCCGTTGCAGGCCTGCCATGGACACGACAGGGTGGTTCCTGTGGTGGACAGAGTGCTGTAGAATCCATTCTGCCCCCTCCATTGTCCGCACGTCATATCCGCTCCTAACTTGCTTTACCTAAGCAGACCTTTCCTTCCTTGGATAGCTGTGCGAACAGACGGGTTTCCCGATCTTGCAGCTGCAAGTCTGCGGCCTGCCTGCCCCGTTGCTGCTCTGCGAGGTAACCGCACGTACGGTGCAGACATGCATACTGCCTGCCATACACAGCACTAACACTGAACAATATGCTCGCCAGAGAAGACCGTTACTTCCTTTTCTTAGCCCCTGCCGAACATTGTTGATTAGTGACCGCCGACGATATGTGCACGCATCACTGCATACCGACTTCCAAGTTCCCGTAGGGCAACAGGTTGCCCGTTCACGCCGTTGTCTCTCCTCGAGCACGTACGCCCGACATGTGTACCTATATGTACGTAACGTACTATCGTGACTTGCAGCCCAGCCTGGGCGCGCTGGTTCAACGTAACTGCCAATACATAGTACTCGCTACCTACTCAGGGCGAGAAGGCAAGGTGTGTTAATGGTTGGCAACACGCCCCTGTGTTCCTCCCTGTCCTAGACACACGATACCCAGCATGTTTGTTTGTTTGTTTGTTGTGCAAAGACTGAGATGGACAAACAGGCCGGCCCCCATCCCATCCCATGGTAAAGGAACACGATCCCATCGAACCCCAAGTTCCAGATCAACTGCAAATGCAAATGGGAATGCAACCTCGACTGCATTGGTAAACCACGCCCCTACCCCCCGGACCCGATGGTTCCACGACAGGGATGACAATAACAGTCTCTCCAAAACTTGGTCTCTCACCGGTTCCCAGGCCTGCAGAACGGATATCACTACTCATATCCGCGGCTGTGGTTCACCCCGATTCGATCTCGGCGTGCAACAGACAACAGGAAAAAGGAACAACAACCGTCACAGCCAGATAATGTGAGCCAAAATCTTTGTCATTCAGGAACCACGCAGCCCAGACATGATGGAGAGATCCACCTTCCACTCTCCCACCCCGCTCACTCGCTCTACTTGCAGCCCTCCTGCTGCAGGACGTCTACGAATACTTGATCGGCGCGGATGAAGCACCTTGCCCTGGCAACTTACTTCTTGTTTTCGTTCCTGTGCATAACCCATGTTCGAAGAAGCCTCACAGCCTCAGCCTCACTTCCCAGCTTCTTCCCTGGGTCCTCGCTTTCCTACCAAGTTACTGTGATGGATGCATGCTTCTTCTTTGTCTGATAGCGCATCCGTGAGTTCTTTTCTAGCCCCGTATACGAACAGATATCTCAGGTAGCCTAGCCTCCTGATCATCGGTCGGACGTAGCATCCAAATAATGCTTCTCAGTAATTAGATGCCGACTAGATTTTCTCACCAACATCATCTCCCGAGACCCTTGCCAACTAAAAAAGGGTGTCAGCACGTAATTTGTCCTTGTTTTACTCCAGCTGGTTGAAGCCACACGCCTTTAGCGACGCCACATTTCGCGGAGCTTGCCCTAGACACTAGGCCTAAATAGACGTGCGACCAAGTAGAAAAGCCGGTAGAGCGAACAGAGCGAGACAGGCTTGGTGAAGCTATCTTGGGTGTAAATTCCATCATGACAAATATCGCCCCACCCTGGTCCCGCCAACCCTGACGTGTGTGAGTGTCGAGTCAAACAGTCAGTGCCAAGAGTGCCTCTTCCGGGTGAGCTAAAATCCCATAATACGTACTCACGTACCTGGTCTGTAGGGCAAAATGACATGAGACGATGGTCAGTGCCAGAAAGCGACGACAGCATCACATCTCACGATTACATTGCCATCGACGCAACACTCTCTCGCACGTGCTCATCCAACCACACCGTCAATGCAGGTCCCTACTGCGAATGCCACCTGTCAATCGCCCCGTCCTGCCACCGCTGCCTACCTACTTGCATTGAGCTGAACCTCTGCTATCGATAATCACAGTAGACTATCAACTTGAGCTGATGATGCGAAAGGAGAGACAGGAAGAGGTAGGGAGTGAGGAAAGGAGACAAGTGGCTGCATAACGACGCAATTACAGTGAAACTACACGATACCACCAGACGATGGCGCGCGTCGGCCGCAGCTCAATGTCTCTTTCAAGGCGCCAACATCCCACAGGTCTCGCACTTTTTACCTTGCAGTGCCGTTCGTCGCCAACTACGCTAGAGGAATTTTAGCATGACTTCATGCCGTGTGCACAGATATAACAAAATACCATTGGTGCCTTTTCCCCTCTCAACATTGAGGTGCGAAGTCAAAGTCACAGTCACATCTACACTGCCACCGTCTCCTTATTATGCGACTGACCCGAATTGAAGTCACGAAGTGAACTGAACTATGCGTCTGAAGGGAACGAAATAACCGGGGAACCGGCTCAAGCCACGACTCTGGTCCGAATCACAACAGTGGCGCTCGGTCAGCCGCACAATACATGACAGCATTTGTTTGACTTTTGTGTAGTTTATCAGATTTTCCTGAAAATTTGTCATTCTTCTTTTTTTCTTTTACTTTGCAACGTTTGGGAGGCGAAGAGTTTCTTTTTATGGTTTTATGGGTCCAAAGGACCGTTGGGGCTCTAGCTGTCCAACAGACAAACGGGTGTCTTGACTCTTCACACGGACTTAACATGCATTGACACTCGCGGGCTGTGCGACCCGGGTTCCGACGGCACAGACATGGAAACGGACGACTTCAAGGAGGGGGAGGACGACGACAACGACATCCTGAAATATCGGACTCACGGCATGAATCACACAGATCCGATGCCATACGCGGCAGTAAGCAATAGACGTGTAGGTTACGCCAACTAAGGTAGGTAGATAATGCAATTGTCCTTGTGCGGTGCCCTGCGGCTTGGCGATATACATTAGCTAACTAACTACCTTGTGTAGCAGGCCGTCTATGCTCAAGCCTATCCTTAACGCCTCTATTTGCACTTGGATCCCCAGGGTCCTCGAGAGCCGCTGATTGTGAGCACCGTTCCATGCGGAACAACGCCTTGAAACCTTCTCTGCTGGGAGATATTCTTCTTGTGTCAGACCCTGAGGTGCCACGCCGTGCCGTGCCTGGGGGACGTTATACTTCATCCACCGAACCGATGAGGTTCTGTCCAATAAGCACGCCCTCACGCAAACGGTTGTCTCCTGATGAAGCTATACATGGTGGCTGTATGGCAGCCAATACGCGAGAAGCAAAGAAGAACGGCTTGAAGTCTCCGACCAGTTGTGACTCTCTACTTCTAAGACGCCCTGTCAGACATCTAGGCTTAAGAGAGAGATGCTTCCGTGGCGAACATGCCATCCTGGTTCACATTGTGTGTCATCTTTCCATTTTCCTTCCTTCATTCTCATCCAGTGGTGATCATGATCACGGGATAGAACTGCAATCCGTGGTTGATATAACGAGCGTCGTTCCCCATAATACTATCCACTTGCCAATTGAGCCATCAACGCTGTTGATGGCCATGTGAAGTCACTCAAAAGTCAACCAGAGGCGGGGAAAGGAAGGGAACTTTTCCCCAGCCTTCTCTAGTCGTCCACTCGACCTCCTTCAACCCGGATGTCAGAGGCTATCCGTACATGAGTAGGATCAAGACTCTAAACGGTGCTGCCTTAGTCAGACGAGATTCGAGGCCACTCTGGTGACGGGTGCTCAAGAGGTTCGTTGAGCGAATGAAATAGCGACTCGCAACCATTGGATGCGGTCATCCCCGGCCCCGTCAAGCCGTCACGCAATACAACATGCACCTGGAAGGATGCAATCGCCGGAGGCTTGGGCAGTCCAAGGGACACCGCAACAGTCTACTCACGATCCAAGTCCTAGCCAGACTTCCAGGTAGCCATGGTTTAAAGCTAGACGAGTGGAGAGAAAGAAGACTCTAGGAGACCTGGGATTGGGCTGGAAAACCACCCGACAGAATGAACCCAGGAATCTGGTAAACAAAACGCCTTCCGCTAATCGACCGGCGTTCAAGGCTACAAGAACCGTTTTCGTTTCCCTTTTTCCCCTTCTTGACTTTTCATCCGTCTACACACCCTCTTTCTCCATCCCCTTCCCGCGTCCGGCCGTGTCCGTGTCCGTCCATCTACGCGGTGCGCGCGCAGAATGGCTTTTGCTTTTGCTTGGGCAAAGGGGCGGGCCCGCCTCCGGCGCAAGTGACCGCATCGGTGCAAGTTTGTTTACTCTCTCTACGTCTCCTCGCGACTTTTCTCGGTCTTCCGCTAATAGAAATGCATTCCCCTCCGCCCGCCCCCAAAGATTGGGCGAGGCTAGACAACCCCCAGTCTCCCCAGTCTAGTAGTCTAGACTCTCGGCTTTTCTATACATATGTTGAGTCCTGGGCACTAGCGGGAGTCTAGTAGCGCTCCGTTGGTTTTTCTCCGTCCGCCGAGAGCGTAGAGAAGCCCCCCCCCGGTCTCCCGACTGTTTATGGCTTCGTTGGGGTCTTCCTGTGGTCTTTCCTTTTCACTAGTTCGTTATTTAGTAGTGGCCCCTTCCACTGCCCGATACCGTTCCGCCGGCCGCCGTGCCGGATATTGCTTACTGATCTGGGGTTGGGCGAGGAGTTTGTCTTGATACCTATCCAGTGTTTTTATCACATTACACATTTTTGGGGTGTATTTGGAATCGACCACTCTTCATCAGAAGACTTCAAATATTGCATGCTGTGGCTACCTATCAGGGCGGGTTGTCTTGTGGTAGCATGTAACATCTCGGGAACGGGGGAATATTTGTGAGTATATGATATACGACAAGTGACAAAAAAGAGAGACCTTTCTCCTCCTCCTTTGGCCCGGAGATTTTGAGCCATGAGCTTGTACACATCCATCCGCGTTCGGCCCGTTGCACACGGCCCGCAGTCGTATCCTCTTTCCCTCCACGACCTTGGCCTGGTGATCTGTTCAGGGGTTTGGATTCAATTCTCCCCCTTTGGACCTTCGCTTCGCGAGCTTCTCTCCGGAACCCTAGTAGTTGTTCAAAGCAAGGATCATGGTTTTCGCTCTCGGAGGAAGTCGAAGACAAGAAGAAGAAGAAGAAGAAGAAGAAGTAGTAGTCTAGTAGTCTCCGGGGTGGGCAGGCAGGCCCAGGGAGCTCACGTGGCATATCCATTTTCCCTTTCCAAATTTGGAGCCTTTTACGGAACTTAACAGCCTATTCTGGTCTGGTACAAGAAAATCAACACGCCAGCTTTCCTTCCCACAGAAAACGGCTTCATGCAAGCGCGAGTAAGGAGTCTTCGATGAAGGGGGGGCGTAAATTCACCATTCATCCGATGGACCACGTCATTTCTATGATGGGCGCAATCTAGACTCTCGTTCCCATGGGTTATGGGCACGACTGACACACATGGAGGGACGGTTTTCAGCTATTTCATGCGAAGCAAGGAGAGAGAGGAGAAGAGAGATGTCTACATGACCTTGATACCTACCATAGCAAGCGTAGGCTGCCCTGCCTCCTCGAGCAAGTACATCCTGCTGAAACCTCGCCCTTTCGGAGCAAAATACCGCAACCATCACAATCATACAATATCTGCTTCTAGCCTCTGGACCCCACCCGCTTCAATGCCTCCTTTGCCGCTATCCGTGCTTGATTCGCGTGTGTAGTACTTCGTTCCGTTGAGCTGGTTCTGCCGTGTCCACTGGCCTCATCGCTGGAGGTTCTCTGGTTGTTGCTCGAGGACTCGCGGGACGATTTGTGGGAGCGGGAGCTTCGCCGTCTATCTAGGAGGCTAGGTCTCGTGGCTAGCCTGCCGCCTTCTGCACCGATTTGCTCTTCCTCAAAGCGGGTTCCGAGCGTATTGGCTTCGTCTTTGCCTGGTGACTTCTGGATATCGCCGTCAAGCATCTGGTCTCGCTTATTCGAAGGCCCTGCGGTGACTGATGCCATCGAAGCTTGTTTGTCTGACGAAAGGGGGCGCTCAAGAGGGGAAGCCCCGGGACCGCATAAGTAGCCATCGTTTCCGTAGGCAAAGTTAGCAGTGCCTGACAGGGCGTGCAGCTGGACGCTATCTTCTCCAGCATCGAAAGAGAAGTCTCTCCTGTGGCGGCGGGCCCCTGAGGTTCTACGGGCAGTCGTGGCTGTCATGCCATCCAGGTCAGTACCCATCGGCCGCTCATCTGTCCGTGTACCCGTCGCGGCCGTATCAATGCCGGCACCAGGTGCGCCTTCCTGCCGATAATTCGTGCCGTCATGCTCAATCTTTCCGGTTACGGTGGTTTTCATTGCGGTCGATTCAGGGGTGATTATCTTCGCCGTTTGTGCTGCTCGGCGTGATAGTCGAGACTTGGTAGACTCCAAGCCAGACAACTTGGCTGTCTCCTGAACCGATGCTGACTTGTACGCTTCCTCCTCCTCTGAACTGTCCCATTCCACGTTGGCCGGCGGGAATAGGTGCTTCTTCTTCCCACGTTCGGAGGCTCGTTGCTGTCGTCGCTCAGCCTTTCTCAGCCCCTTGCTCAGTTCAACATCGGCGTTGTCATCTAGATTAACTTGCATTGACACTGAGCTATTAGAATCTCCACGGTAGACAATGAGAAGGCAGGCTTTTCTGTGTACTTACAGAAGGTCCGATGATTCAGGCGGGGACTTCCAGAGCCCACGGAGACCCGTGGATTATCCAGGCTGTCAACCTTGTTGGGGCTGTCATCACCTGCGCGTACCTGATTAGTAAGTGTGATAAGAGTGCTAACCGCTGTTCAAGTGTGATCTACCTTTATGGGGGCTCTCCTTGGCCTTCTCGATCCTGGCCTTGAAGAGTCGAGAGGATCTTGCGCTTCTGTCGACGAGACTGCCAGACCTGGCCAGGACCACTGCACCGACACCTGCAGGGGCTACATCGACGAGGACGAGTTCCATACGTTTGATCTCAGCGCGGAAGTCGGCCTCTTTCAACTCCCATTCCTCAGACATCTTCGTGAATTCTTCGAGACTCTTCAACTTTGTCTCCTTCTCCTCTGCGAGCTCCTGCTCTGTCTTCTCCAGCCGCTCCTGAAGATTCCAATAGCCCTCCAACAGATGAAGGATGTAAGAGTTATACTCTCTGGGAACCGGATCGAGGACGTTCTTGGTCATCATCGTGCGGTGCAGAGCATTGATCATCTGCTCCAGAGACAGGGCACGTTCTGTCTCATCTCGCTCTTGATACCAGACTGTCTCGGTCGGCTCAGTTGGCTCTGCTGGTGATGGCGACAGCCGATGAGAAGACGACTGCGAGCCGTCTGATCTGATGCTTGGGCAGTGACTCGTTCCCAACCTAGCAGCACTCAGAACATCGAGACTCGCAATGCGGGGGATGGGCTTCCACTGGCGTGATCGGATAGATGGAACACCGAGGTGTACAGCAGATTCTTCTTCATCGGGGGGCAGATTGCTGAGGTTAAGCTCTGATCTTCTTCGCCGGGGAGGCAGGGGTTTTGACCATAGGAAGTCCGCCATGTCGGTTGATAGCGGAAATCCTTCGACGGCTAGGCTATGCTAGTGATGAGGTGTGTCAACAAATCGATATCGCGTACCGCGGGATCAAGAAAACCAACGTAGTGAGGTGCAACGAAGGCTGTGAGTTTGCAAGGAGCCCACAAGAGACGTGGAATTAATGATAATGTCCAGTGAACGTGCGACGCGCGCCTCGATTATTGTTGACGAACCAAATTTGCCTTATTGGAAAGGTGAAAGTCCTGCTGAAATGAGAGGACTGGAAAGAGTTCGGCTTCTCGGTTGAAATTCCCGTGAGTGAGAGTGAAGTGAAGAATGAGATATGAAGGTGAAGTTTGTATGAGATACCGCGATGTATGTGGACGGGAAGAAGTAGCGGGCAAGAGCAGACGAGGGACCGAAGTCAGGCGCGTTCAGCTGATTGAAAGCTGCGAGCGCATCAGACCAGGCGGGCCTTCCTTCATTGCTACTCGATGAGAGAACCTCAAGAAAGGGCAGGATCGCCTCTTGCCCTGCTCCGCCGCGGCTCCCCAAACAACGTCTTCCTTCATCTGAGTCGTACCGATATTCTGTTCTCGAGGATGAATACACAAGAGGCGCCATCCAACGATAGCTTGAAAGCGTGGAAATGTGCCCATGCCCCCTACCCAACTGTAGACGCGTCAGAGTTGAACGGCCGTCCCAAACCCAATGCAACCTCCTTCGAAAACCGTGAGAACTCTAGCGAATCACCATGTACGCGGCCTCGTGGATAGATTCACACAACGAAATACCCGACTTAGAACATACCAATTGCTGCAAAAATGTTCATTTTCTACGGCGCTGGCCCATGGCGAAATTTCAGACCTCTATGGTATCTAATGAACAGCGAACGCCGTCCGCTGTTTTCCCAAACTCGTCGTAAAATAGTCTCCTTCGTCCTGCCAACTGGAAAATGTTTGCGTACTCGCCCAAAGTCTTGAAGTACTACGAGAACAGGTCCTCGGCTTTCTGCCGCCGACGGCCACGGCCCTCCAACTTGTCGGCGAAGAGTTCTTTTCCGGTATTGCCGCCACCTCCAAAGCGGCTCGGGAACAGCTCCTTGACGTTCGCACCCGCCGCGCCCTTGATGGAAAATCCAGCACCGGAACCCGTGGTGTCGGTTCTGTCCTGATCGAATAGGTCCTTCTTGCCGGCGCGATCGTTGCTCATGCTCATCTTTTGCTGCACGATTCGCGTGGCTTCATCCGCGCCGTCCATAACCCTGTCCATATGCGTCTTGCCCATCGACGAGCCCTTTGTGGGAAACAATTCCCTGGAATTGTTGTCCTCGGCCAGACGATCCCTGATACCGGACGCCCTTTCCCTGTTGTTTCGGTTGCTGGCCCTCGGCGCGCGTGCTGCCTCTACATCCATTGCTGCATCACCATTGAGATCCCGCATGGGTGAAGCAGAACGATTCCGTTGTCGCTTTCCTGCTCCTGATAACCGACTGGGGAACAGCTCCTTTTCCTGATTGCGAGACGAGTAGGACCGCTCTTCGCGCGACGTCGAGTCTCTTGAGCGAGATCTCGGGTGACGTGCTGGCCTGCGGTCTGCCAGTGTGTCCTCATCGTCGTCGTACATGCTCGCGTGGAACAGCTCGGGGCTCGAGTCTCGGCCACGTTGGTTTCTTCCACGGTCATTGCGGCGGCGGTCATCTCCGTCCCGATTGCGATATCTGTTCCTGTTTCCCTCTCGTCGTCTTCTCTCCTCTGGGTCGAATTCAGGGTGCAGCAGGTAGAATCGGCTTCGCTCGGCGGCGCCTCGAACCTTCCTGTCGGAAACCACGGCGAACCGGATCTGGAGATTGACATCTGGGTGAGATGCGACTGCCTTGGCTGGAATCGTCTCTTTGGGAGGCAATTGAGTCACGTCGGCAATTTCGATGGCGCTCAAAGCTGCTAGAGCCTCCTGCGCCGTACTTTCCGACCCAAAGAGTAGGTTTGCGGATTCATCATCGATCCACTCAACTCTCTCTGGAGTACCAAAGTGACTCTTAACATAGCTTTTGATGTCGTCCGTGGTCAATGTGTCCAAGCCTCGAATGTGTACCTTGTTCCGTACGATAGTCGAATCTTCTAGGTCGCGTTCGTTCGAGGGAGAAGGTGCTATGGCGGGTTGTGTGATGCTCTGTTGACGTTTTAGGTTAGCAAGCAAGCAGAAGAGATGCGAGAGGCTCTGTCAGGCACGCTGCGTACTGTGTGGTCATCAATTGTCGCCGTCGGAGGTGCAAAACCGTCCGCGACATCGTCCATGTTGATATCGTAATCCATGGCGATCCCGCTCTTGATTTAATCAGCGACGGCGTGCGCTTATGTTGTGGAGGGGCGAGAATGAAGAAGTAGATCGCGAGATGCTCGACGCGCTCGCGAGAAACAAAGCTTCTTCGGTTGTAATCGAGCACTTCGAAAGGGAAGGCGTAGCTGTGATACTTCTTTCCCAGACTCAGCGGTGGTAAGTTTCTAGAGGAACGAGTTGACTTGATTTAAGAGAAAGTAAAGAGGAAGTACGTGGTCAAAGGACTATTGACCAACCCGACGTCTACTCGACGGAGCTTGGAGCTTCGGCCGCTTAGTGTTTGTGGAGAATGAGGCTGACCGTGCTGAGCGGCACCATTTCCACTTTTGGTTTAGTTGACACGGGGTGGCAGACACTTTTTTCGGCACCTCCCGGATCTCACCGGCTCCGAGTCCTGCCTTGCCAGCCAGTTCAACTTCCGGCTGGTCCGAATGTCCTCCGATCCGGCATTTTCCGGCAAACCAACATGCAAACCAACATGTAAACCAACATTCATTTCACAGGCAGGAGCTATCGATTTTGCGCAAATAACAACCAGCCTCCACACCGAAAGTCTGCAGTTGCATCGCACCTCAAATTAAGCACAGCAGCGTGACAGATTACTTTTGTTCAACAGACCCAGACTATCCTAGACTATCAACTAAGCTACCCAAAGGACTTTTTTTCTCTTTCCGCATCCCCAAAGCCCCTGTGCATATGTGTGAAACTGACAAGAATAGTGCTTCTTTGTGCCTTCAGGCGTACATAAATGAAATGGGTATAAATGTCCTCTATCAGGTGGATCGACCTTCTATCGTCTCGAAAGACCTCGTTCGTGGAGCATTGGCGCCAGTGCAGCGCGCAGCGCGCAACATTCGCCACTGCTGCTTCGAACAGGCGGCCCTGGACGCCAGCCACTCGTCTAAAATGCAGTAAAAACATATCCCACAGGCCAAAGCTAGGCGGCGAGGGGGGAAGTAATGGTAAGGAAAAGAGACCAAGTGTCTCACACTGTCTCCAAACGCCTGCGCGATTCAACTAGACTAGATAGACAAGTGGTCCGGGGTGTCTTGGTTCGAGAGCCGTCGGAATCGCCGCCTGTCGTTGCAGTCGTTAAGCCAGCTGTCCGCGACATCTCGGATGCCGCTCGTTTCAAGTTTGGGAGACTCGGAACAATGTCTCCGGCGGAAGGTCGATCATGCTCTTCCATACGGTCGTCTTCGACTGGGTCGTTTGGATCCAAGAAATGATCGTGAGTCCAGCAATTCTCGAGACCTTCTATGAATACTGGAGAATTTCGTAGAAAGTGCCATGAAAATTTGTCCTGGCGCAGGGCTATATATAGAGAATCGATCTTGCCGTTGGCCTCGCAAACACCGCAGAATCTCTTAAGAAAGTTGAGATCATAGTCGCAGTCGACGAGTCTCGAGTCCAGGGGCCTGAGCATGGGAAGCCCTTGGAGCTTTTCTGCGTCGCAAAGCTTGGCCTGTAGAGGCATCCAGGATCGTCCTCTGAGTAGGCTGCCGAAAGACTTTGTAACAGCCTCAACGAAAGAGTCACTATCTGGGCCGCCAACTACCACAGTCCGGTGAAGCCCTCGGGATAAGCAGCGCTTGTAGGCGTTGGTGTCTCTTTCGAATGGAAAAGGCTGAGAGGCTGTCGGAAGAAGTGAGATATGAACTGTCCAGGCCCCGCAGTTGCTTGAGCTGATGTCAGAATCAGTGGCGCTCATGGCTGGCGAAATATGGGCAGCTGCGTGCGTGTCACTTAGATGGACCCCGAACTCGGGCTGTGGGTATAGCGTGGCTCCCAGCGGCGGGGGTTGCGGGTTGGAGGCCATCACAACGTCTGACCGTAACAAGGTTGTTTCCTCTGTCGTGTCCGAGACTTGGCCACTTCGACTGGCCAAAGAATCATGATCCGCCTCCAACTGTTCCAGCCTCTCTTCGATGCTCTCGTCGGCGTCGAACAGCTCCATTTGTCGATTGCTGACGCTTCCCAACTGTACGTCAACACGTTCCATGTGTTCTGACTGAGAACGTAGGGATTCCCGAAGATGACAGGTTTGGCGCTCAAGCTGCTCCACAGACTGCCAAACTCTGTTGATATTTCGATAAGACCCCTTGATTTCCTGACCTATCTCTTCACGGCTCTTGTCGACGAGGTCTTCCAGCTCGCTCACCCTGGCAACAACGGTTCCAAGGCCACCTTGTCTCTGCTGGTCAAGTTGATCTTCGAGAGCCTGAAGTCGCTGCTTCAGAAGCTCAACCTCCTCTCTGGTAGATGATGGTTCAGGGGTCTTGACATGGTAGCAGGCCATGTGTCCACAGTCGCAACTGGCACCGGGCGTGGATCGGTTCAGAGAAAAGTGAACGCAAGCGCATCGTTGGCCTTTGATGCCAGGGACCAACAATATATAGCGGCACTGACCCTGGGGCAGAGATCTCTCATCGACGCGGCCAGTTGGGCCCTGCAACGGCGAGGGAGATGAAGTCGTCGACATGAAGGGTGAGTTGAGGCTGGTGTTCTAAGTGGGCAAGCCTGCTTCAGATGAGACCGGCGGCTGCTAAAACAGCAGGGTTGAGTAAAGTGGGACTACAGTCGAGCGTGCCAGTGACTATTTGGGCGAATTAACTCAGAGAGGTCGAGCGGGAGACACTGAATACGATGCAGTGAAGCTGAATGGTTGAGCCATGGAATAGATGGCGGATGTTGATAGTTGAAGGCCAGCGATGGTGGTTGGAACTGGAGAAGACCAACCAAGAAGCAAGGGCTTGATAAGGTAAGGTAGCGAAGGGTGAGTAAACAGAAAGGGAAGCCGGATGTTGTGAGGGTTGGCGGGGATGGCTCTTTAGATAGCAGGCCAAAAACCGGGAGGTGGACCGGGACCGGGAAGATCAAGGCGTGGTGGGTCTGGGCGAAGTGCCTAGATTCGGGGTTCGACGTCTGGGGTAGAAAATCAGGAACCGAGCTGGGACGTGCGATACGCGACGAGATGGGTATCTCGTCGTACAGCAGAAGAAGCACGGGATGACGGGGCCAGCGGGGCGGAGGAGTGAGAATAAGATACGGATAGCGATGGCAGGACTTGCGATTGTGCGGGCAACATGTGTTGTGGACGTGGACGTGACTGTTTGTTGGTGCTGGAAGACAATGACTGTACTCCGTACTCAGTTTGAGCAACGAAGGCCGATGGGAATGACTGGGGCTGAGCTTAGGAAGACTAAAGTCGGGAGAGTCATGGTATCGTAAGGTAGACAAGGCGATTGTAATACATGAGAGGCGGCGATTCAGGTTGAGAATAGGAAGGGCGAGGGTGAAGGTAGTGGGCCTCGAGAGGTGGACGGGTAAAAGTTGCAGACGTGGGCGGAGCGGAAAGGAAGTGGCATTGGATGGAGATAAAAAGGCGTGTCGTGTGAAGGGGCAAGGGGGGGTGGGCAGGCCGCAGGGTGACAGGGGGGGAGTCTAGGGGAGAAAAGCCGAGAAGGGGAGCGGTTTGTCAAGTTTTGCAGCACCTATTCGTTTGAATACACTCCCACAGTACAATCTGGACCAGGGGGTGTGGGATTTCCGACGTGCAAAGGAAGGAGGCTTGGGAAGAGAGAGACGACCGAAGATATGACAACAAAAGATAAAAAGTCAGGTAGGTAGCTTCCGTGGTGAGGACGGCGAGGCGAGGTCTAATTCCGTAGGGAGGGATGGGCGCGATGCAGCGCATTGCAGTGCAGATGGGCCATGTCAGATATCCGTAAATGATTCGAGGGCCGGATTCGTCAGGGCCGGGAAGAATGAGGGAATTGGAGAGTGAACGGGAAGGGGTCCAGTTCGTCGCAAAGTGCGAAAGGGCGAGGCTGGCCTGATTAGGTTCCGGCTGCCCGTACGACGTGACTGAGATGGCTCTAAGGCACTACTTCCTGTTGTAGTTCCCGTATCTTCCAAATTCTATTTCTCTCTCTCTCTCTCTCGCTGTCTGTCCCTTCCTCTCATTTTCTTTTGGACCATCACTCTCGACCTCACCTCAGTATGAGTGTGCGAGTGTGCGAGTGTGCGGATACACTACTACATCATACGGGGAAGCGGGAAGCGGCAGGCGGGAAAGTGGATTATTCGCGCGGGATTGGGGGTGAATGGGCCAACTGGGGGAACGGGGGGGGGGGGGGGGAGAAGGGGGAGGGGCCGAGGGTATGATTTCATTCGCAGGGGAAACATGAAGGTTGGGGGCTTACTTACCTAATCTAAGCCCAAGGGTACGTTCATTCCATTCGCACTGGCCCCCTTCCCTGGAAAGTTAATCAAAGATACATCACCTGCGAACGGAACAGTACCCGGGGTTTAGCTGAGAGATACTCTGAACTTAAAGTACCTCTCACCACGAGAGATACTTGCGGGAACTGGCAGACGAGATAATAAACAGGAATCCCACACCACCAGGCGTGGCATGCCGCGCCGTTTTCGACATGACAGTTCAGGTTATCAATCCCATCACCTCAACCAACCCCCAAACACATCATGTCAGGGCCAAACCATCAACACCAGCGACACGGTGGCGAGATGTTGCGCATGTCTGGGTACACTGCACATCCACAATAGTCACTCGGAGAAGGTAGTGACGATGATGGTTAAGTAAGGTAAAAAAAACCTAGAAAGGGCAAGATACCAACGTTGGCCTTGACCTCACCCGACATCCGTAGCTCGCACGAAATTCGCCGCCATCGTGCCGACATCTTCACTCACGCCAGACCATTGCCATGTGGTGCAAGACGGTTATTCCTGGATTCGTCAAGGTACCCAAGGCAATCACCCAGGGAAAAGGAAGAGTCCTCCCACGCTCTCCCGCCAGCGCCCACCCATGTGCGCCCGTCAGATGGTCGAGAAACAGCCTCTGAGTGGTGGATGTGGGGGACCAACCAGATAAGACGCACTGCAACCATTAAAGTCTTACCAACCCAATGGAAGGCGCAGATATCCTCCATGTGTGCGGCGTGCCTGCTCAGTGCCTTACCTTGCGAGTTCCTGCTACCCTTGGGTACCGGTTTCCATGGGTATCGATTATTCACATGTGCAATCATGTCTTGTCCCCCTTCCACATCCTCCCGTGAGAGCATGGAACGTCTGCGGGCGCTGGTGAGCAGGGGTCCAATTGCAGCCGGCCGGTTCGGACTTGCAATTAGGTACTCTGTATTCAACCATACTAGTTTCCGGCGCTCGACACCTGATGGACCGAAATCGCTCAGTGGTCGGGTCAATCTTGACTCCCCATTATCTACTGACAATCACGCACCTCGTGACACTTAATGGTGGGTGTTTATTAGGTAATTATGTAAGTATCTATACAAAGTACTCCGTAGCTACGAACGTTACTTTAACTTATACGCACCTTTCCATTGATCAGGAACGCGCGCACAAGAGAGACCTAAGGGTAGAGCCGCGTGGGTCACACCTGCCGACTGCCAAATCCCGGCACCCCGTCACGTCCTTTCTTTCTCAGCATGATGGCATTCCCGCCGACTTTCGGCCATGCGGTCCAAAACTTCAGATAGAAACCCTGCGATAATACAGCCAGCCTCACATGCGCAGATTGGCATGACTCTCTCTCTCTCTAGTGTACTGATACCCATGTCTCTTCTGTTTTCGAGACATCTTTCCCTTCCTTTGGGCTTACCACAACATTCCCACCTACCTAGGCAATGGGACAATGAGACACCAGTATTGCGACGATGCATGCATCGCCCCGCCATCCGTTGCTGTGTACTTCGTACACATGGAGTAGAGACCTACCTCACCGATGCACATTCATGCTCTGCTGTGCAGCCTGTGTTATCTGCACAGATGCCGCCAATCGCCTTGCTATCTGCATCTCTACCTTAGTTTCATCCAGATCAACGAGACCGACCGCCCCGAGCTGCCGACGTCACGTCCTGCTGCTTTCGCAAAGTTAAAGAACGAAGAATGTCAACCCAACTTGACATTATACGTCGATGTACAAAGTATTTCACCGAGCTTTGGACACAATCGCGAGACTCGGTGAGACCTCCCGAGCATGCTATTGGTCAACTGTCTGCCATGGCGACTGGCTTCCTTGCGGAAACGCCATCCGATCCCGACCTTTATTCGAACCCAACGCGCCGACTCACGGCTCATCCCAGACAGACAGACCAACCCCTGTTGGTGCTTGTAATCCTGGATTTTTGGAAGCCCTGCTTTGGTCCCTGGCCTGCCTGACCCGTCTGCCTTATCAACGATTCAACGCCTTTCTCGGCGGATAACGGATGCCAACCCGATATGCTCGATTAACTCACCGCCGCAGCGCTGAGCGAGGCCGCCCATCATCCATGCTATCGAGGCAGGGATGTCAAGCGTGGCACGCGTGGCAAGCAGCAAGCTCAAGCCACATGCAATTGACATATGCCAACCGGAATTTTCATGTTTGACGGTATGCCAACGAGTTATGCTTCTTTGATAACATGTAATTTGAACAAAACGGCAGACCGAATGCAAATCTTCAACCTCTTTTCTGACGACTAAGACCTGCGGCAGCCTGGCCGTTTGCATCATACCTCGAAAGGGCTCAGTGTCGTTACCTCTGCAAGTCAAAACGCGTGTTGCGCCTGTTGGCTTTTGATCGTTATGCTCATTCCGAAACCGAGCTGAAGCTATATAGTGGGAATGATAGCTCAGCTGTGCCTATTGTGTCTTGCTGTTCATCGTGGACTATATAGGATTCATCTTCGACGCAGAGGTATTGCGTTCTCCCGTGGTATCCACCGATTGTAGTCATTCGTGAAATGCCTGCAAACGACTAGGAAGTCCGTACCTACATGTCAGCAATATCGTGATGATAACGTTGGCGGAATCCACTTGCCTGTGGCCTCTTTTGGTCTCCTCGCACATTTCCGACGCGATAATCCTCGCCCCGTGTCTCGTCGACGCTTTACTCGAGTTGACAAAAGGAATACAGGTATTCCTTCCAGTAATCCCACAGCATTGCCGGCAAATTCGCCGGTGATGTACCAGGATTGTTTGGTGCGGCGGTTACGGGACCAACCAAAAGGCATCATTTTCCGTGGTTCCCAACAGCGCGCCCTCGGCCAATGGCCCAGCCTCGCCCATTCTCACAAATGCCTGGCGTCCCCTCATCAAGATCGTGAGGAGATGGATTGGAAGTACTCCGTAGAGCCATCCGAAACGCAGCGCTCATCTCCACCTGCTGCCTGAAGCCAAAATAAGCCCGACTCGGCCAAATAACAAGAGCTGAAGATGGCCGGCTTTGGCGACACCATCGACTCACTCTTGGAGACATATTCCAAGTGTCTGTCTTTACTGAAGGGGTTGAAAGGGGCGCGCAACAGCAGGCAACCTCGACAACTTCGAAGGAGCCTTCGCTCTGACAGGTCCAAGGTCCAAAGCGTATACTCCTCGAAGCTGTCCGTGGCTGGGACTCATCTTGAAAAGGGCGATGGTACGTGTACTTGCGTGCCGAAGCTTCGCAGACTCATAAGCTAACATATTTCAAAAGCTGTGGCTCGGTCTTCCGTGCGAAGAGTTATCAAGCGTCTGACATCGGCCACGGCTAACTTGCTTCATCTCATGACGAGAGGCCAGAACCCCGTCATTGACTACCAGTCGCTAAAGACTCTATCCAACTCATCACGTGTTGACGCTGTCAAAGCAATCAATGACCTGTCGCAAAGACTTAGCACCTCGTCTGAAGTCTCACTCGTCCGGGTCAAGCAAGAAGAGCAAGCGTCCGAAGAGGATACTTGCTGCAGACAGCAAGCCCAAGTTGAGGGACAAGGAAGCCTCGGGGCGCAAACTCCTCAAAGCTACAGCGGAAGGTGCTCAACCGGAGACGAAACCAGCAGAACCTGTCTATATGCAGCAATTGAAGACAGAGAAACGCATGTCCATGGCGACGATGTCATCAGGGAGCACCAAGCTGGGCGAGATTCTGCCCAACAAGTTGCGACGAAGGCCGTCGGAAAAGCCGGTGCCGATAGACCAGTTCAGTGTTGCGCCAACATATCCGTTGAGACCCTTCCATCAACCGGAAGTCAAACGCAAGAGACTATGGGGGTTGTTCGGATGACGATCGTCTTGGTGAATGGCGTTTGCTCCGTATCCTGGGAGCAATGGGATGAGGTCTGCATGAGGCACAACGTGTGAGGAAGGGTGAAAGTTGGACCCGAACAACCACGGCGGGAAATAATGGTATGATATATGACCCATGAAAGCAACGATACAGGCGACCTATGACGCTGATGCAAGCGAATGGGCGGGCCAGAGATGGACACCAACAGCACACGGGTTTTGGGCGAGGAGCATAGCCTTGCGATCCAATCGCGGGGTAGAAGCAAATATATACAGATTGATGATGAAGGAAACCCTCGACCTAAGCCGCACCAGGGGACTTGCAGCTACACGAAGTAGAGACGGCAAAGTCGTGTGACTTTGAATATTGTGAAACCTTTTGATTATATCAATCAACCATGCCTCACCTTGATGTCGGAAGAGGTTAACACAATCCGCGCCGCTGGCAAAAAGCCACACTTAGAACAATAAAATAAAAACAGTAAAGAAAGCCAACAGCCTTCAGGGCACTCCAAGCCCCAAAGTAGTCTCAAGTATCACTGCACGTAATCTGTGCAGAGGACTACAAGCGGGATACATAAGCTGACAGCGCTGAACGTCACTGGCTCTGCCCCACCATCCACATCGACGTCGATTCCCCATCCACCTCGAATAGGCCTAAGCGTGTCTTCAACTCGCTATCGCCTTTCGCAACGTGCTCACACGACGACGCCTGGGACGACGGCCGAACACCTCAACTCAATCGCTGGCTGTCGCCTGAGATCTACCGCCACTGATTCGCCGGTTCTAGGTACAGAGGAGCGGCAGAACATGCAACACCGCCCCTACTAAATCGCTCCTACACATTTCTCGCTGCCGACGCCGCCCCTCACCTCACGATGCCTTCAGATCCCGCTGCCAACCTCAGCGCCCTGCTGCGCGCAGCTTCCATCGAAGACCACGAAGAGGTCCTCAAGGCCGCCACTGCTTCTCTGAAAGCATCCAAGACCGACATCGTCGCCCAACGCACCCGCGTTGCTGCCCTCCTCAAGCTCGACCGCTTCGACGACGCCCTCCGTGCGATTGCCGACGGCGGCACCAAACTCGAGGACGCTAGCCTTTTGGAAAAGGCCTATGCGCTTTATAAGACGGGAAAGTTGCAAGAGGCCCGCGAGGTCGCCAATTCTAAGCCCCAGCGGAGTTTCCGCCATCTGGTTGCCCAGGTGGCTTACCGAGCCGAAGACTTCAAGGACGCGCTCGACGTCTATAGCAGCCTGTTGGAGGACGAACAAGGAGAGGAGAGCGATCTCAAGATCAATCAGTTGGCGTCCGCCGCCCAGCTGGAGTGGAAGCTTTCCAACAGCCTCGACGGAGGGGACACGCCTATTCCCACTGCTGAGGATGCCGACACCTTTGAGCTTGCCTACAACGTTGCCTGTGGCATGATTGCTCGCGGCGAGCTTTCCAATGCCACGATGCTGCTCCAGAAAGCCCTGCGCCTCTGCGACGAATCCGAAGAGCTCTCCGAAGACGATAAGAAGGCCGAGATGACTCCCATCATGGTCCAGCAGGTGTATGTCTACACTAGGTTAGGCAAAACCGAGGAAGCTCTCACGATCCAGAAGCGTCTATCCATTTCAGAGTGAGTTTACTCGGATCGCTCCTTAAGCTTACTTGCTGACCAACTTGACCTAGTGACTCTGATGCTGAGTCTAAACTGATTGCGCTGAACAACACCTCAGCTCTTGCGACTGAGGTGGATAACCCGTATCTGGCCCAGCGCAAGTTCGACACCGCAGCAGCTCTCACCAAGCAGGCGAAGCTATTCAAGTATCAAGAAATTCAGTTGGAGCAGAACAAGTACATTCTTGGCCTGCAAGCTCAAAAGTTTGATGGCGTGTATGAGAAGTCGTCAAAGGCACTTGCAAAGGCTTCGCCAACGGTATCTGTTGACACCAACGGCCTTTCAGCCATCAATGCTACAGCCTTTGCTTTGCGTCACTCCAAGGCGGTCGACGCAAAGGAGGTTCTCCCTCTGATTGAGAAGCGTCCCACAGATGTCGGCTTGCTCCTCACCATAATACAGCTGTACCTCACAGCAAACAATCCCGGTGCTGCGCTATCCGTCCTTGAACGCTTCCTGCAGAACCTGGAGAAACAGGGCACATCGGAAGTGCGCTTCTCTCCCGGCTTGGTTGCCTTGACTGTCTCTCTCTACAGACAGCAGGGCCGCCACAGCAACATACGATCAGAGCTAGCAAAGGCATCGTCTTTCTGGGAGAAGCGCGACGGCCGCCACGTCGACTCCCTCCTCCGTGGCGCCGGCTCGGAGCTCCTCAAGTCATCTGAGCCCACTGATCTTGCAGCTGCCGGCGCTGCGTTTGAGAAGCTCTGCCAGAAGCCCACTGCGGACCCTTTGGCCGCCGCCGGCCTCGTGGCAGCCTTCGCCACATCAGACAGAGCAAAAGTGACACCCCACCTCGCTGGTCTGCCCCCTATCGACGATCTCCTCCGTGGAATCGACGTCGATCAGCTCGTTAGCGGTGGTGTTGCCACCCTCGAAGCCCCGGCCAGTCAAGCCAAGAAGCGCCGCCTCGATCAACCCGCCGATGCAGGCAACAAGAAAAAGAGGAGAAGAAAGCTGCCCAAGGATTATGTCGAAGGCAAGAAGATGGACCCCGAGCGCTGGCTGCCCCTCCGCGATCGATCCTCGTACCGTCCTAAGGGTAAGAAGGGTAAGAAGAAGGCTCAGGAGGCGACGCAAGGTGGCTTCGTCAAGGAGGAGGAGACGTTGGAGTTGGCGGGTGGCGCGGGATCTGTAAAAGTCGAAAAGGCACCGACGTCGTCGTCGAACAAGAAGAAGAAGAAGGGCAAGAAATGAAGAAAGAAAGGTGCTACAGGACTGGTTGGCCCCCCCCCCCCCCCCCCCCCCTTTTCTGTTTGCCAGTGTCGAGAACTTGATGGAAGGCCGCACTTGTGTAGATCGATCGTGGGTGCACAGGTATACCAAAATTAAGAATCTCACTCTTGATCCTACCATAAAAAGAGAATAAGAAGCCCAGCACGATATTTGATTTGATAAAGAGAAGTTGATCTAAACAAGTCACTAGGCGGGAGAGGTATTGTTTGTTTGGCTGTATGTACGCCCTACTCTTGATATTTCCCTCTAATCGACCATTACAATGATGTGTAGACACCTTTCCCCACTGCCAGGAAGCCATCTATTAGACGCCTTAGTACACATCTACCACGCTAGATCGATCACACATAGCCTTTTACTTCAGAGTATGGTCGTTGACAGTAGAAAGAAGTAATTGTGAATGACAGCCAAGGAGCGCTGCCGGCCCCCATCTGCGCATCCTTTTATGATGATGCTGTCTGTCCTATGGCCACCACTCCCGCTCATGCTCATCCCTCTCTATCAAATCACTAGCTACCCCTTTTTATCGCTCGCTGGTATCTTCCATTTTCTCCTGACTCGTCTCCAGATCCGCATCATCCGATGTCAACTAGTTGTACAATGTGGGCATGGTATTTTTCATTATGAAAAGTTGCCTCTGGAATCCTGCCCCTCGCTTGAATCATAAGACCCAGCTACCTTAGGCCTTAACTGCTTGCACAGGGGGGCTAGGCAGCCGCTGCATCTCAGCACCCCTCTCGTCTTCCTCCTCTTTCTCCTCCATCTGCGGTTCCAAGGGCGTCGAAGGCTCAGACGGAGTTGCCAGTGGAGTTGCTAGCGCAGTAGATATGGGCTTTGGACTTATAATCAACTGAGGGCTGGGAATGGGCCGTGGGCTGACGATCTGAGGACTGCTCACAGCCGCCTCATTCTCTTCTTCGTCCCCGGACTCATTCTCGATTGGAGGAAGCGGCGTCCTTCTTCCCTCGGAGAAGCTGACTGCTGCCTCGCTCTCGCCATCGGACGGTACCGAAAGGTGCCCGCCAAAGGCGGGTGCTTTGGATGCGTGTGCTGAAGAGTACTTGCGGTGGAGTTCACGGAAGCTCCTGGCCGTGGCAGTGCTGGCGCTGGCGGCTGATTCTCTTCTTTCCGTCGGTTCCAGCGAATTGTTCAAAGCATCGTGGTAGTCTTCTGCGACACTGACGGGAGACGTGGGCTCGTCCTGCTTTCGCTGCTTCATACGCTCCTCGGGAGTAAGTTGCTGTAGCTCGGAGCCGAAGTTGATGACGGACGCCTTCTTTCCATGGACTACAAAACTGCCAGAGCCCCTGGTAAGCACGTCCTCACGGCTCGCGTCATCCGCGCCGCTGCCCAAGACGATTTCTTTGCCCTTTCTGCTGCGGTGGTGTGACAGATGACCAGCACTTTCTCTGAGTGTGCGTTGGAGGCTTCTCCGGATCTTGGTCTTGTCTTGCTTGTCGATTGAGCCAGGCGTATCTCGCGACTCTGAGGCATCTCCTGGTTCAGAAAAAGACCCCGTTCGCTTCCGTTCTGGAGGGATTCGCCCGCGAGAACCTGACTCGAGCAGACCGGCTTGCTGTAGTAGCGCCCGTTCATTCGCATCGACGTCGTCGTGCCGCTCATTGTCTGAAGGCTGTTCAGCGGTCTTGCCTCTCTTCTGCGTTGAATGCTGTTGCGGGCTGTAGAAAGTCGGCTCTCCAGATGACTGACTGGAGCTGGAACCAGGTCTCTGGGGCTGGCCACGCTCTGCCGACTTAGAAACCTTCGAGTCCCATGAGTTTTGATGCTTATGCGGGCTGAAAGTAGCGCTGGTAGGCGGGGTTTGATAAGCTTCAGTGACGGGAGAGTCAGGCTCTGCCTGCGGAGTTTTCGAAGGCTGGATTGTTGAGACTGCAGCAGACGACCGCCTGCGCCTGCGTGCCACGCTGTTTGCCGACACGGCGTCGAGGATAGAGGGTCTTTCCTTGGGAGAGGGTGATGTCTCACGGGGCTCTCGGCCGTTCTGAGTTGTGGTAGGAGTTAGACCCCGAAGACTCTGCTCCTCAGCTAGATCCTTCAACAGAACATCCCGATGACACATCGATTTCCACATGTCCATGCGAGTCCACTTGATCTTGACGTCCATGTGAGCTGCAGCTGACAAGATCTGATCTCTGGTTTTGCCTTGAATAGGCGACAGGATCTGAAGGTGCCGGGCGTTCCTCAGGTGTCCTTCTAATTCTTGCTCCTTGAGAGCAATCTCTTCATCAGCTTTGGCGACTGCGTCCATCATAGTTTGCCGCCGTTGCGCCTGGATAGATTCGGCCTCTTTGTGGTCAATCTTGCCTCTAACGATGCTTACATCGCCTGTTGGAGTCTGGATGACCTGAGCAGAGGCCGAACTGCCGAGTCTCCTGATGCCGCGCCGACTTTGGCCCTCGTAATTGCCTCCGACGACGCCCCTCATGCGTACACCCGACGTCGTGAAAGCCGCCGCGTAGTTAAGTTTCGCTAGCCAATCGTTCATCTCTTCCTCATTATCGGCTAGAAGAACTTCCTCCACGTAACCGCTTGGCTGGGAGTATTTGAAGGCGTTCTTATGCTTTTTATAGGTAGAATCGACGAGCGCAACGGCTTCCTTAGTCGGCAGATACCCGTCTGGTTTGAACTCCGGAAGAGGTGGTTTGAAGGTAATCGGCTCACCATCGAACCCCTGCTTGACGTGTGACTCGTACTGGTGCATTAGGTTCTTAATCCAAGTGGTGTTGCGGAAGAAGTAGAGTTGAGCGCCTGTGAGAATAGCTCCCCATTCCTGCCACGGTGACCTCGTCTTCTTCTTCTTAACATCTTTGCGCCACAGGAGCCCGACCTTGGTGATCTTGATGTCAACAACGCCCTGCGCCGCCTCGGCCGGATTGCTGGAACCCTTATCATCGCGGAAGGCATCAGGCCGAGATCTGGCCGACACGATCTGTAACACGCCGGTTCTGAAGAACGTTCTCTGGAGCTCCTTTACGTTGAGATCTTTTGCCGTCCCTAAATAGTTGTAATGGTCTTCGAGTTCCATTACGTCCTTGAGACTTGGTCGCAAGATATCCAGCTTGCCGTCTATTATAAGTGTGTAAGGATCAAGAGGCTCCCGGTTTGACCGCTTGGCCGTAGTTTCCGGTGTGCCTCCTGGGAAAATCGTCTTCCGCTTGGCCCTGTTTGCCAAAAGTCGATCGCTGTTGAGGTCTAGATCATCCTGGACATGAATGAAAGGGGTATACGTAATGTTGTCGTAAAAACAGCTCAAGACCGAATCTGAAACACCTTCTCCTTTGGTGTTTTTAAGGTAATCGGGTTGCTGCATCTTGTGCTTATTGTTCTTGTTGAAGACATCGGTGTGTAAAATAAGTAGTGAGAATGCGACGAAGTACGCCTGGTCTGGAGAGGCATATATGCCGGGGTTACATTCGTGATAACGGTTCGCAAAGGCCTGTAGACACCTGTCTATCTGCTGCGTCTCCTTTGGTAGCTCGGCCTCCATGAGCAGCTTTCGGATAGCCATATCCATTGGATACTCGAAGAAGCTGAAGCGGCGCATATAGCTGCGCAAAACTGCTATGGAGAAAGGATCACTCCCCTTAGACAACGCACTGGCAATGACTCCGCGATTCAATATCTCTTCGATTCGAGCGAGATATTTGACGGGCGTCTCATCCTCAAGCTTCTCGGGTAGAGGAATCGCTTCCCGAGCAATCTGTAGCGAGTTGTTCTTTGAGGTATTGGACCCAGGCGTTGCAGGTGTCAAGCTGCCTTGTCGACCCTGGCCAAGGTCAGAGTTTTGGCGCAGTCGGTTCAGCCCAAATAGGTCACCGAAGCTTTTACGCCCGACCGACGTCGATACTCGACCATTTCCCGGGTCAAGATGACCATCCGTAGAATCTCTTCCTAGAGAACTCATGGTTGAAGATCTGCCACGGCGCTGTAAACGAGCACGCGTAGGAGAGGACTGTCCCGAATTCGTCGATCCTGGTCTAAACAGAGCGGTAGCGGGTGAAGGATTGGGCTTCGCTAACTGCTCATGCGCAGAGGACGCCACAGAATTAGCCCGAGTGCTGTGACTCGAATGAGGCCGCGAGCCTTGTTGAGGACGAGGGGTTCCCGCCCTGGAAGTAGAAGCAGCGGCTGGCTGGGAGCCCGCAAGAGACGAAGATGACGTGGCGGGGTTATCCATCGAAGGTTTGCCCTTTTGTGGTAAATGAGACAAGTCGAACATTGGTGCTGCAGCCTTGGGTTTCCTTCGGGGTAGGCGAAAGAAGCTCGAGCTTGAGGGCACCGGAGGCGAGTTGCCTATGGTGTTTGTGGCATATAAATGTTCTCCGGAGCTAGCGTCTGAGCGCGACGATTCTGAGGCTCGATTGTTGGGAAGTGATAGGTTGGGAACGTCATGATGCTCTCCATTCGTCGGCGATCTCGAAGATGCTGGGCGGCCAGGCTCTTCAAAGGTCACAAGGGTTGGGCGATTTCTCGATGCCATGTCTTCCAATCCCGTCTTCCTTCTTGTTGATTTCCATGTCATAGCCCTTCCGCCTCCATCCTCGCTATGTCTTGGTAATTCGCCTGAGCGTCGAAAGCGGTCCGCGAGTCGCATGCGCGATTGCTTCTTCTGGGGAACCTGGAGATCGGCGGTGGGAGCTGTTGTGATAATTTCAGGGGCTATTGTAGCTGGTTAGCAGAATGATCTTGGCAAGGCCCAATATATATATATATTAAACTTGCGTAGGTGAGAGCCATTTGGGGGATTGGTTGGGAGCAACGTACGGCGAGGTACAGGAGGGGGCTTTTCGGCCTGCTGTTTAGCCCTGACAGACAATTGCGAGTCGGATGCATTGCGAAACCTCAATATGGAGAAACGACGGTGCTTTGGTGTCTCTTCCTGGATAGGAGGGGTATCTGGTCGCGCGTCTGGGTCATTGGGATTCGGTGGGTTGAGAGCGCCATCATCATCGTCGGATAGTCTAGGTACGGCTAAAGACGCAGAGGGAGGTTCTCGTATCGAAGCGGACACAGAGGGTCGTGGTTGTTCCCCTTGAGGTTCCTGGTCCTGTTCCTGCTTCTTCTCCTGCTCCTGCATCAGCTGTGAGGGCGGTAGCGGCGGCGGTAGCGATGGTGGTAGTTTGAGTTCGGGGATCGGATTCGACAGGTCGCCGAGTTGTTGCTTCTTGTGCTGTTGTGATTGGGGTCGGGAGGGTGACTGCTGCGGCTGCGGCGGCGGTAGCTGGTCTGACTGTTGATGGTGGGATTGAGGTCGCTGGGGAGGGAAGTGCTGGGGAAGCGGCGGAAGCTGGGGCGCAGTCTCAGTCTCAAGAATGGTATGGCGCCTCATGTCGGTCTCGCTGACCATGTTGCCGCGACGGCGTAGGAAAGGCATGACGGCGATGGGTCATGGTTTGCCAGGGATATATCGTCAAAAGTGGGAGGATGACGACCGCGGTCGAGGTCACGTCTGGGCGGCGCGGTACGATGCCGTACGATCCGGACGCTAAGCCATCAGCACGAGGTGGAATTGTTGAGTACGGAGGCGGAAGACATTGGCAAGTCTAGAGGATGAGGGATGCGCGGTGGAAGTTCAACACAAAGGAGGAGAATTGGACGGTAGGGAGACCGAGTAAGCAGTGTCAAGGTGAGGTCAGGTTTGGTAAGGCCAGGCGAGACGGGGCGAGGTGAGTTAAGGTGAGGTGAGGCAAGGGTGTTGTTTATGTTAGGCTAAGCGCATTGCAACGCAAGAGACAGGATGACCGGGTTTGGGGGTAGGGGTCCTTGGTCGCTGCTGGATGTGGTAGGTAGGTAATTATCCGTAGGCTGGCACGCTGGCCCAGCCGCGCAAGGTGAGGCAAGCCTGGGCTGGAGGTACCTATTCGTGTACCTTAAGGGGCGGAGGACGAAGGGAGGGAGGCCAAGACCAGCAGGATGTGGGGGGAAAGCCGAGAAGAGAGCGAGGAGACTGAGAGAGACGTGGAGAATGGAAGAGTTCCGAGATGTGAGCACAAGGCGAGGGAGTCTAAGTGAAGTACCGGAAGTTGAAAGCAAGGCAAATAAAGAAACGTCGTCGATTGTAAAGCCGTGGTAGAGGCGCACTTATTTGGATGCAGAAAGAAGGATGGGCAATGGGGAAAAAAAGGATCAACAGGGAAAAAGTACACACAATACAACCCCATTTGGCATTGGCGTTTGCTTGCGCTGTCGTAGGCAAGTAGCGGCGTCCCGGCCTCATAGGTACCGGGGGAAAGGGGGGGCTGGTGGAAAAACAAGGGGTTTAGAAGCCCATACTGCGGAAGGCGACAGTCATAGACAACAAATAGTAGAGACACAACACAGGGGCACCTTATGGTAAGGTACTTTACAAATCACTTCAATATGGAACAGGGCACAACTTGATGCAAGGACATGCCACATCACGGGCACTCAACGGACAGCGGCGAGAAGGTTAGGTAGCTATGGATAGAGAGGGAAAAGCACCGGGCTACCTTATTACCTGGTAGACTAAGGTATTCAGAATACGCTACCTACCTGCGCTGCGACTGATAGCATCCTGGGACTGATGCAGTCGAGCCGTAGCCAACTGGGGTGGGCCGGTTCCAGGCTGAGGTGGCACGCATTTTTTTGCACACACACACGTACTCAGCAGCGGGGGGGGCTGGGCTGAAGTTCCTAGCTTCCAGTAAGTAACGTGGTAGAGAACCTAGCACGGGGCTTAGGTAACTTCCATCGGGCGAGATGCTATTAGTTTCCTTATGTATCCATTCCCATATACCTTAGGTCGTGTGCTAGGTAGTTCAGGATCCAGGTACGTTGGCTTGCGTGTCTAACATCGAACCAAGGTACCATGCGCAGGAATACACGCAGTGCATATTGGACGACGAGTGACGAATCCGTAGACAGCTAAGAAAGAATCGGACAGCGACGAATAATTAGGGGCAGGAGGACAAGCAGGGTCAGGCCTGGCGATCCTCAGACTGCCAATTTGGTGAGTAAAGGGCCATGTTGAGATGAAGCGCCAGGGCAGACACGACCAGTCTGAAATGAAGAATACGCTGGCCGGGTTGCGGTCCACCCCAATCCTCACCTCCCGACAAGTGCAAGGTCGACATCCTTAGGTAAGCCAGGGGAAGAGGTTCAGAACTTCAGGGACAATCCAGCCATTGAACTTCCAGTGCACCCGACGTTTGATTGACCCGACGGGAGTGCCTGTCCAGCCGAGGGCGAGGTGAACTTCGAAGCACCTTCTATTACCTAAGACACTGTGCCTCTTTCTTGCCTTACCTAAGCTCCCAATGTCTCAGAAAGGTACTCCGTACAAGCACCAATTCCGCTTTTCTGGTATTACCTACCTACCTCAATTGTTGTTGCCTCTTTTCCAGCGTTCCTCGCATCCCACATTCAATAAAACACACATTGGGCCGTGAGAACATCTCTGCGGATTCGCTGCGATAGTTGCATCTGCAATGCTGGAGCACAGCCACATGCTGGCTAACCAAATAGCAGCGTCCCTTTGAGGGCAATGACATGTACAGTGATCCCTGACAAGGATCGTGTTGCGACGGCCAAACCCAGTTAACCAACCTACAAGTAAGCGGCTGCCTGAGCCTGCTCCCTGCCAACTCCAAGTCCAAGGTGAGGCAAGGTCAGCCGTGCTGTTGCATTCCTTATCGCTCGCTCACTCACTTGCATTTTCCTGAATTCCGCTCCATCCTCCAGGACCCCGAGAGTGTGTCGCGACTCTATCGCTACAACGCCCCCATCATCGCAATTGACCCTCGGTCGCCTCGCCCACATCCATCCCTCCCTGACGCCGGGCAGCATTGACGTCAGTAATCTTCCACAACCGCTCATCACAACAAACTTTGTTTGTCGCCATGCGGCCTCACGTCGTTTTGTCTTCGCTGGCCAGCGTCGCCGTCCTGGTTCCCGCCGCCTCCGCTGCACGTTTCGATGCATACCCCGAATACCGCCACGACGCCTCCACCACCGCCGTGCGAGCCAAGTCTGACCTCTTTCCTTTCCTGAAGAGGCTTCGGAATGGCGTCGTTGAATTCGTCTTTGGCCCCCATCCTGCCAAAGCTAGTCACCTAACATCCCACGTCCGAACAAGCCTGCGAGATGATCACATCAATGAGGTCGTCTTGCGCTTCAACCTGACCACCGCCGAAGAAGAGACTGCCTTTGCTGCCGCCGCCGCCCGGACCTTCCTCGACATTTGGGCCTTCAACCATGAATTTGTCGATGTTCGGATTCGTCAGGACAATGTTCGATCCCTGCTCGGGCTTCTGCCCGACTCGCTGAAATCAGCTTACTCGACATTGATTTCAGATGTAGCAGCTGCTGTCTACGATACTTATCCGGCTGTCGATGTCCCGGCCCAGACCTACCGCATCCCAGATGGTCGCGCAAACCTCAAGAACGCGCAAAACGGGAACGAGAACTACTTTTTCCAAGATTATCAGAGACTGGACGTATGTGACCTTACGCCACCCGTGCAAGTTCCGCCGAGCTTGAGCTAACACATTTCTAGACTATCGTCCAATGGATGCGATTGGCCGAAGCCATGTTCCCGGCTATCACCGAAGTTATAACCATTGGGCAATCCTCTGAACAACGAGATATTCTTGGTCTCAAGGTTGGCATGAAGACAAGGGCGCCAGGGAGCGAAAAGCGAAAGACCGTCGTTGTTGCGGGAGGAATGCATGCAAGAGAGTGGATTTCCACGACAACTACCAACTACGTCGCGTGGTCCTTCATTACGGCCTTCGGCAGAGAGCCCATGATCACCAAGCTGCTGGAGCATTTCGATTTCGTCTTCATCCCGGCAGTCAACCCCGACGGCATCGAGTATACCTGGACTACAGACCGACTGTGGCGCAAGTCCCGGCAGGAGACTGGTATGTCTTGGTGCCACGGCTTCGACCTCGACCACGCCTTTGGCTATGAATGGGGTGACTACTCCGAAAATGATCCTTGCTCTGAGAGCTATGGCGGTAAACAACCATGGCAGGCGGCTGAAGCTAGAGCTGTAGCGATCTGGGCGAGGAATGCTTCGTTGGAGGATACCGAGTTTATTGGTCTCATTGACCTGCACTCCTATTCCCAACAGGTGCTATTCCCCTTTGCATACTCCTGCGATGTGGACCCGCCCAATGTCGAGAACCTCGAAGAGCTCGCAGCTGGGCTTGCCAAGGCCATCCGTCTGTCTAACGGAGAGCTGTACTCGGTTACCTCGGCCTGTGAAGGAGCCGTCGCAGGACGAGGCTCTGCACCAGGCGCCAAGCGTCTCGAGACAGGCGGTGGATCTGCCATTGACTGGTTCTACCACGAACTGCACGCGCATTACAGCTACCAGATCAAGTTGAGGGATACCGGCAGCTACGGCTTTCTTCTTCCCCGGGAAAACATCATCCCGGTTGGCGAGGAAATATTTAGCGCGATGAAGTACTTTGGAGACTATCTCCTTGGTAACAACGGAATCGAAAAGTCCGTGGGAGCCTCACCACAAACATCCGATGAACCGGATCGCAGTTTGGAGCTTCGACGACTTAGAAAGCGCAAATAGTTAGGCAGCCCAAAGGATGAACTTTGAGTCTTGATCTTCCGGCTTCGTTTGTTTCGCCTTGGGAAGAACAAGCAGAACAACAAGTGGAGACTAAGGGAGATTAGTGGCTGGGCACAGCAACCCAGGTGTACGACACGGAGTTATGGCGATGGTAGGAATTTGTTTAGGTATAATAGTCACGGTTGTACGCAGCGGTTAGCAAGCAATGGGTCGGTTCACTGGGACAATACTGCGGGACATGATGGTCGTCTATTCCCGGCATTATTTTGTTTGTATGGATTTTACAGCGGCTAGTAAAGCAAGAGATTGGATCGTGGTCCATTAAGCAGCATACGAAGTGATCAAGCCCCGTTACCAATTCATAATCATCGCGAGAGCGGCGTAGGTGGAAGTGAACTTGAGGACGGTGTCGAAGAGGAAGGAACCGATGGAGCCACTGCGCAGATGTATAGGTTAGCAAGGAATCTTCAAGGTGAAGAAATTTCCCGAAATAAGAGGAGGAGGGTGTTGCGCAACGGAAAACGCACCGAGTTCGGCCCTTGGGGCCAGCGCCGCTTGTGTAGCCAAAGGCGTAGAGGATACGGGACAAGGTCCAGCCGGCGCCGAGGACGGCGCTGGCGACGGGGAAGCGGAGGCCGGAGATGAGGAGAGCGCCGAGGAAGGAGGGCTGGTTCTCGGTGAAGTTTGCGTGGGCGCGCTGTGCTGTGGCACGGTTAACGTTAGTTGAGTGTTTTCCTTGCCGATTTTGATATACTGAGGTCTGCTCGCATCGGCTTTGAGAGTAGACGCGGGAAAGAAGGAGGAGGGGGGAGGGGAGGGGCCAGACGAGAGAACCGTACCGCAGTTGAACTGGTATGCCTTGGGGTCCTTCTCGGCCTGCTCGTTGGAGGCGTAGGGGGCCGGGTAGACGAGGCCGCTGGCCTTGCGGTATTTGCTTGTCAGGAGGACGTGGGTTGTGTTGATGAAGAAGGTTGAGGCAGCGACGAGGAGGACGTAGCTGTTTGGGAGGAATTAGTTAGCTACATGAGCTCAAGAGTATTGGGTTCCTTCTGTCCGGGAGAGAGAGAGAGAGAGAGAGAGAGAGAGAGCTTGTGATACGTACCCGTACTCGTCGGGAACCTGGAGACTGAGAGGCATGATGGCGGTAGCGTGGGAACTGGTTGGTTGGAGGTTGATTAGAATGAAGCTTTGCTGGATTATTGATCTAGGTGTTCATGCAATTGAGCAAGGTAAAGTTTTGGCGCGATGGTGTGGTACAGATTTGGCAGGCAAACGACAACGCAATGACCATAGTCTTTATATTTACTAATCTGCGACCTGAAAAGCTACGTAATGAACGTGGCCTTGCCTAGGCTGGGCTCGGGGGTCGTATCCGTACAGCTCGAGACGCCAGACGTTTTGGTCCGGGCTTTCTTTCTCCAGGTCCAGCGTCTAGGAGTCGGTCTCCGCTCCGCACTCTAATCTGGGCTACCTATTCGCATCCTTGAGCTGCCTTGCGTTCTTCGGTACGGAGTAGACAGGTTTGTCGTGTCGTTGCACCGAGCCCGGCCCTCATTTTTCTTCTAGGTGGACACAAATGCGTCCCTCGTGGTTGGACGTGGCCCCTTGGAAGAGGAAAGAATCGGCTCATCGGGGCATCTCAGGGGTGGGGAGGACGGCGACATTCTGTGCCCGATTGCCGATTATGGCTGAGATTGACCAATCACTATCTGTCCGGCGAGCTGTGAGCGGGGCCGTTTTGACGTCCTGTCGCGGACTTTGAAGCGGACTTTGGGCATACCTTAGTAATTGACTTTGCTCGAGGGAGAGAGTAACCTTCGACTCCTCCGCAGGTTACGGAATCATTGTGCTGCCTTGGGACATCTTCAACAACAAACGTGTGAAAGGAATGTGAGGTTATTCCCACGATGATATTGACTTACATGGAGCCCTGCGCAGTTGTCCAGACCGAAGTTCCTTATGAGTGATAGAGTTTGGCAGCCTTTCGGGACTTTTGCGCGTTTGACTGCGCTTCTCTCCCAATAAGATGCTGGCGGGAGTCAGCACGCCATTTTAGTACCCGCTTCGCCATGTGATCTGCCCCTAGGATCTCTGTGGTCGATGATATCTATCCGTTCCCCGGGTCTTTTACCACGAGCTCGCCAAGGACTCCGGAGGCAGACAATCTGCTGCCACATCCGAAGGCGCCGGTGACGGTAGGTAAGGTTCCAGAGTGTCGGGTCGACCGGGGCTGGGTTCTTTAACCTTTGTATCAAGGCCTGTAACGACTCAGCCGGTACACCTATCCTCGGGAGGAACCCAGTCGAGGCCCAGGCCCTGGAATACCCTCCTCTCGGCTGTCAACATGTCGGGGGCCTGCCCGAGGTCGCCGCTCTCCAGGTCGACCCAGTTGCCGTCGAGCCGGCTCCGGATGCCGCTACTGTCAAACTTGTAGCTCTTTTGCTTCTTGCAGTATCGGCGTAAGTCCCGTTGAAACGTCGTCTCCCCGCTCCAGCCCAGGACGGCGCACCCGACCGTCTTCCAAGGACTGATGATGATATCCACACGTCGATGCGGCCTCTTCCGCAATTCGTGCCCGTTCGTCGCCGGGTCCTGCCAAACCACGAGCGCTTTGTCGAGTGAATCGAAGCCGCCTCCCCTGAACTCGTTACCCTTCCAGCTGACAGGCTGTTGGCCCCGCTTGCTATTGTGCTTACTCAACACGAGCGTGTGCGTTATATGTCTAGTCTTCTCCAGGCTCACGACCAACTTGTCGACAAAGTTCAAAGTGACAGACTCGTTGGGGTGGCTCATCACCACGTCGACATCCCCACTACCTTGCTTGCCACGCCGGTAGCCGCCAACAATGACTAACTGGAAGTCCGGATGGATTCTGCGGGCGTGAGCTAGGATCGTATCGGCAATGGACTCGACTTCGGTTCGAGGTATCTTAAGCTTGAACTCGTCGTAGTACTTCACGCCAATCTGCTGCACGCGACTTAGACTGCCCCAGCCGTATTCGACGACGTCATCTAGGTCTCGCCATCCTGTATGTGCTGGTCAACAAGAGGTCCTGGCTCAGGGATGCAGCGCCACGAACCTCTTCCATAGAAGTCACGAGCTGTAGCATCACCAACTCCCCAGATGTCGTAAAATGCTTGTATGACGGCAAACCTGGGATTCGCTTGGGCTTCATCCGCCTCGGGAAGCCTACCGGTTTCCTTCCACTCGTGCCAAAGCTCGGCGATCTTAGCGCCGCAGCCAGGTAGCCTCGCAACTTCTATATGGAGCGTCAACAGATGCCGGGCCTTGGACGAAGTTCTCTCAAGTTACAAACGCTCACCTTGCGGGCTGGCGATCTCGTGAGGATATGCCGATATCGTAGCGATTGAGGTTGAATACGCTCTCACTCCTATTTGATCGCCCCCTAGTTTCCGTATGGTCCTGATCGTCTTGAGCCCATCAACGAATGCAGCATTCGGAAGATCGACCGGCGTAGATCTCTGACAAGCATAGGATGTTCTGAGATACTGCGGCACAGGTGGCAGCTCAAGCATTGAGTCATGTTCTGATGTCGTCTGTCTGATAAAACAAGGTACTGATCGGTGTGTCTCGGAAGGGGATTGCGCCTGCTTTTTCTTCTGCGGTAGGAGACTGCCCTGTATTTGAGACGCACTGTCGGTGGCAGCGCGGGACAGTATGTCACTTCCCCTAACAGTGACAGACGTGCGGTCTTCGTCCTTCTTGATGCCCTCGTAGAGAATATAGTCATGAAGCGGAAGCACCTTGCTCTGCGCAAACGAGTCTCGGAGCCACGCTAACTTCACGACCTTGACAGTGTTCGCATCAATAACGACCCTCTCGTGGGCTGACGATGTTCCGGCGAGTTGTGACGTGCCTGGCCCAAACCTCTCTCCATCTTCCGTGTACAGGGTAGAGTCGCTGTCGCTTCCAGAAGACGCCCTTTTGCGCTTCCGAGACGTGACGAGATACGTATCTGTGGCAGCTGCTACGTCCACTGGGTCTGTCTGCACCTTCTTACGCCTGAGTTCGAAAAGTGCCCTTTCTCGTTTGAAGATGTTTCCGACAATAATCTCGGCCTCGCGGATATCGTATGTAAGGCTCGGTATCTTCCCCTCGAGCTCGTGTAGTTGATCCGCCTCTAGGTGAGTGGGAAGGAGGTAGATTAATGGAAAGTCGAGTTCTGTCATGGCCCCTGACCCCAGGCGACGTGAGAGTCGCTAAACTGGACGAATTATGGCGATGCGAGGCGGCCGATCTTCTGTACTGTCATAAGTGAAATGAATACATTGTAAGTCATCGAATACTCGTCATTCCCGCGTTGGCGGCGAAGGCTGGATAAAAGTACCTCCTCACAATCCACAGTGAACTTGTCCCTAAATGTTCTTCTATCGAACGCCTGGTGGATTTGCTCGGCACTTGCACTGCAACTGAAGCTTGTCGCGGGGTTGATGTGTTGAGGCTCAGGTGCAACGCGTCAGTGATGAGAATTGAGGGACGGTAAAGTATCACTTCACGGGTACTGCGCTATGCCGGCAATTCGCTCAACTAAAGGGCGCTGACATCATCGTCCCTGCACCATATGGCTTAGCATGCATCACGCACTTCTGCCAACGACTATCTTTCCAGTAATCACCTGAATTAACTTCATCTTTCTGGTCTAGAAAAGAAGTTCTCCTTCATGTTCTATGTCCCCCACCACCGTAGTGTTCCCCGTGTGTGCTCTATTCTTACACTGACGGGATGCTTCCGTAGGCTAGAGAGAAGAGAACTTGGTACCTAGGCAAGGGGCGACGGGCAATACCGCCAACCTTTGTCAAATCCTCAGCCAGTCCCCCGTCATGATGCGGAGTCTCTCCCAGCTTTTCCGCCGTCAAGACATTCTGATGCTTTGATGTCTTCCTCGTGCTTCTAGACATCCTCAAACTCCATGTCTTCGTCACTCTCGCCATCATCGCCGTCCGCTGGCGCCTCCACCTTGACCTTCTTGACTGCTCTTCCTTCCGATTCCGGTGAGGGCTCAGCTTTTATAGCCGGTGCCGGGGTTGCGATGTTCGGCGTGACATCTTCGAAGGCGTCTTCTTCCTCATCGTCGTCATCATCTTCCTCCTCCTCCATTGCCCGCGCTGCCTCAGCTTCTTGCTCGGCCTTAAGTCGAGCGAAATAGTCATCCAGCTCTGCATGTTCTGTATTGTCTGCTGACTTTGACACAGCTCCCTTGTCGTCCACCTCCTCAACCTTGGTGGCGGGCATTGGGTTGGCCTCGGCCGAGAAGGACTCGCCCGTGACCGTACTGTTGGACATCCACGAAGGAAGCGCATTTTGCAGTGCGGCCTTCTCCTTGCGGGCCTTCTCCGCTGCCTTTTCAGCCTCTGAAAGTCCGTCCGCCGTTGAGATGCTGACTGACATGGACTTGGGTCCAACGTTATCGAGACCCTTGACGGATGTTGGTTGCAAGGACGAAACGGGGATGGTGGTTACGCTCGTGTAACTGGCGTCGCGGACAACTGGCAAGGCTTTACTGATGGCGATATCGAAGGTGTTATCCGGAACGATCATCTCGTCTATGCGCGGTAGCAATTCGGTGATAAACTTGAACTGGTTATTCAGTCGTGTCGACTGCTCGTGGCCCGTGGAGTTGCGCTCGAGATCGTGCGTGAGTGGGCCATTGCACCTGTGACAGACAAAGCCAGTAGGGCCAACGTTGTCTAGCACCTCCATTTGCGTCCATTCTGATTTGCATCGTCCACAAAAGTATTCCTTGCGTTCGCTGGCTGAGACCGTGGTGCCTTGGATTTGCTTGTCGACTGTATACACCCGCCATTTGATGGCGTCGATGGTTTGGCGGTAGTCGATATAGTAGTATGTTCGGTTGACAGGACGTGGCTTTGCCTCAGGGTTCTTGGGATCTTCTCGGTATTCTAGCCTCGTATACCTGGGTAGTCATCATCGTCAGTCTCTGAGGTTTTCGGCGAAGGAAAGGGCTCGGTCGCATGGCTTACACAGCTAGAAATCGGTCTTCTCTAAGCTTTCCACATGCCTTGTGGAGATCCTTTGTGTTCGTTGCCATCAGGTAGGCCAAGTCGTCGTCTCGAAGGCTGCCACATATTAGCAAACGTCGTATTGCAAAGCAGGACCGGCGGACGCACGCAGAGTGAATGATCAAGGCATCGATGATCAAAATGAAGCGCGTCTCGTAAAAGGCACGCATGACAGACTTGACGAGAGTCTTCGCGAGATCCAGAGGCTGCGCCATGTTTTCGACTTTATATCCAATATCGCCAGGGAAATATTGAGCGATGGTGCTTGCTCTGAGGTATGATGAGGCCGAGAGGACGTTTGCTTGGCGAACTCAGGAAGTGAAGTCCATGGCAGGGTGGGCTTTCAGCAGCAGCGACTTGCACTTGCGCATGCGCAAGCCACCAGCAGAAAGAGGCCTGTCGTTACTGCGATTCTATCGAGAGCAGGAGCCGCAAAAGATTTCAGCCTGAGAACATTGTCTTGCGAAATGAAGAGGTGGGATTGCGCCGTCTTTGACAATTGCAGTCAAATCGGACTTTGTCTTGGGAGAAAAGATCTTGGCAGCACACAGACGCTCTAAGGCGGGCTTATCCGCAGGTTGTAAGGCAAGGTAGCTCTTACCTAGGTAGCTTCTTCTAGTGCATTCGTACCTTACCCCGTACCTTGCAGGGCTAACAGGCATCCACAGCGAGCACAGGGCACTTTCGCGGAACAGCACCGGGGTGCCTCGCAAAGTTATCTATGTACGGAATAACACCACAAGCAGACGGGAGTCATATTTTGAATCTGTAGTAGGACCTTCTTGGATTTATCCGGTATAGCGATTGGACGGAATTTGAAGCAGACGTAGCAATTGATGACCAATCCCTATGCCGTCTATTATTCGTTTCTTAGGCAGGGCAAATGGAACGGTCACTTGTAAGACGGCACTGCAGACCATTTGATTTCCAGCCAAAGTAGCAGGAAGAATAGACGCTAGAATAAGAAAAACCATCCATTGACATGAAGTTCAACGTTCCACCGGCCGTGTGACAGTCCAAACTCCATTTACGACCCTTGCCGGTTCGTAACGTGGCCGCAAAGCTACCCTTGAACCGCCTAGGTAAGCTGGGATACCGGATATGAAGCAGTTGTAAGGAGCAGAGAGCTAACTTACACTCTCCTCCCCCAAATCAAAATTACCGAAAAGCCCCAAGAACGCAGAGCTGGTATCGTAACTCGTCCCTCTACTGCCCGCGCCGTGAGCCAAGAGAACCCACATCTCATCGCCCAAATGTACCAGGTTCATCCTCTCCTTGATATGTGCCTCAAAAATCTCGTCATCTTCTGCCTTAAGCATACTTTCGAAGCTGTTTTCCCGGTCAGTGAATGAAATCACAATCGCGTGTGGTGCATAACTTACATCAAGAGTTAGCGCTCTAGAACTGTTGACTTCCTGATCGCGATAAACGCCGACCAAGCTCTCACTATCTTGGAATAATCCGGTCTTGAGACTGATGACAATAAACTGCATGCCGGGACCAGCGTGCTCGCGGATATACTTCTTGATCTTGTCCACGTTGGCGTTGTCTAGCGCAGCGTCAACCTCATCCAATACGAAGAAGGGACTTGGCTGGTAGCTGTGAATCGCGAACAACAGAGCGAGAGCAGCCATTGTCTTTTCTCCTCCGGAAAGATGCTCCATGTCTCTGAATCGCTTCAGCGGCGGCATGGCGTGATACTTGATACCCGAAAGGTAGGGCGTGTCTGTATCTTCCTCAATATCGAGGTACGCTTGGCCACCGAGAGGGTACGCCTCTGATCGAGTCAGATCCTTGTACACGTGTGAGATCTGTTCTTGGATGTGCGTAAAGGCCTTGTTGAACAGCTCGTAGCGCTGAGCCTTGACGTGGTTGAACGCGTCGCGGGCCGCCTTAAGAGCCGCTCTGGAGTCCTCGAACTCCTTCTCCGTGTTCTTCAGCCTCGACTCAACGCTCTCGAGCCTCTCAATCGCCCTCATGTTAGGGTTGAGTTTCTCCAGTTCCGAAGCCAGGGATGCAATCTTATCTTGCAACTTCTCCTCGACACTCGCATCGTCAGACTGCATTAAGTGTCAGCAAGTATTCACCAGGTCACGCTATCAAGGATATGCTTACCGTCTTCATCTCCTCGTCCAGGCCATCGTAGTCAATCTCAATACCGTGGTTCTCGAGAGCAGCCGTCATCATGTCTTCGTCATCCACCTCCTCATCGACGTCCATGGCATCGGCGTCTTGCCTCAGCATGTTGTCCTCATTTGGCAAGTTGTCAAGCGAGCCCTCGAGTAAAGGCACCTGGATCTGGTCAAGCTTGCACCGTCTGAGCAACGCGAACTTGCCCGCGCTGTTCTTCTGCACTACAGTCTCGAGAGCGTTGATTTCCTTTTGCCTGGCGTCGATTTCTTTGCTTCGCTTGTGTACCTCAGCCTTGGCTTGGGAGACCCTTTGGCTCTTCTCCTCCAACTTGCCACGGTACTCCTCGAGCGTCTCGCTAAGCGCATCGAGTTCGTCAGAAATTTCGTGACTGGAGTCCTCGATATCTGACTTCTCCCGCTGATAAGTCTGCAGGTCGCGCTCAGCCCCCTTGAGGGTTTCTTGCAGCTTCTTGAGACGTTTCTCCAGGTTGCTGTGCATGTCACGTGCCAAGGTGAGTTGACTTTGGAACCTAGACTTTTGCACCTCGAACTTGGTTCGCTCTTCGTCGGCTTCCCGTTGCATATCGCGATGCTCTGTCTCATAAGCTCGGATGTCGCTGAAACCGAGCCTCCTGCAGAAGCCAGAGAACACCTCGTCCTCCACTTGTGCGATGGCATCCGAGAATTCCTTGACCGTCCGTTTTGTTGCTTCAAGTTCCGAAGTCTTCTCTTCGTACTTGGGCTCGAGCTCGTCAAGCTGCCTTTCCTCGTTGTCCCTCTCCCTCTTCTTTGAGTTGTAGTTCTTTTCCAAGTGCGCCAACTCAGCCTTGGCAGCCGCCAGACGGGGTTCAAGGCCGTGGATCTCGATCTGAAGAGACTCCTCGGCAGCGCTGCGCCGGCCAGACTTGGGAAGCTTCTCGATCTCCTCCTTGTACTTGGCCGCCATCTTCTTCAGAGGCTCCAAGTCGGTGTTCTCGAAACGCCTCTTTCCACCCTTGTCCTGAGGACCGCGACCACCAGTCATCATACCCGTCTTGTGAATGACCAAGCCGTCCAGAGTGACTGTTTTGACGGGAATACGCTTCTCGTACGAGATGACCTTTGCGATCTTCTCATTATCACACACCACGGAGCTACCACAGGCGTATGCCATGGCGCGTTCGTAGGCGGTATCAAAGTCGATGGTGTCAATGGTCAGCCGGGCTCCCGAGATGCCCTTAATAGCCGAGTTCACCGCGTTAACCTTGATGTTGTCGAGAGGAATGAAGGTCATGGGCGGAAAGCGTTGGTCTTTTAGGTACTGAACACACTCGTGGCCAGTCTTCTCCGTGTCGACAATGACTGAATCGAAGTCGCGGCCCAGTGCAATACCAACAGCCTCGTCGAATTTCTTTTGCTTGGGCTTGCAGAGATCGCCAATCCTTCCCTTGACGCCAGGATAGAGTCGCTTCAGGTTGTTGACCATTTCCTTCATCCTGGCTTCTCTGTCATTTTGCCTGCGTCCATCGTCGGCCTCCCGCAGCTGCTTTGCTACGGTTTCGAGCTTTTCTTCTAATTCTGTGCGTCTTTGGCTGGTTCTAACACGCTCAGACTGAATTTGATGATATTGCTTCTTTTTTGTGTCGATCTCCTGAGACAGCGCCTTGATGTTGCCCTCAGTTGATGACTTGCGCTCACCGAGAGTCTGCAATTCACCCTCGTATTTCTCCAGGGCGGCCGAAAGGGTGTCAACCTTGCCCTTGAGGGTATTGACGGTGACTTCGTCAGTCTTTTGTTGACGGATCAGGTTATCGAGTTTGCCTTGGTTGCCAGCGACTCTCTGTACAACCTGTGAGCGGAGGGTGTTGTACTCTTTGCGGTCGTCTTCGCTGAGCTCCTTGCCCAGCTTCTTCATTCGTTCTTTGAGCTGCTTCTCGAAATGTTGCTGGGCTTTCTCAGTTGTCTTGAGCCGGGCTTCGTCTTCTTTGATGACTTCGGCCTGCTTATCGCGCTCTTTGCGCACCGGCTCCATTCGCGAGCGACCCTGTTCAATGTTGCGGGTCTTTTCCTCAATCTTTGCGTCAATGGGGATGAGCCTGTGCTCCAATTCGTCGAACTCGCGCTTCTTGGCGTTGATGGCCTTTTCCACCCCATGGACATCCTTTGCCGCCGATTGCTGCTCTTTCTGGGCAGCTTCGAGTCTCCGTCTGAAGGATTCGACATTGCGCTGGAATTCTTGCAAGTTCTGTTGGTGGTCATGAATTTGCTCAGTAGACTCATCCATGCCGCGTTGAAAATGATAGAGCTTCCATAGAGCATGCTTGACGATGGCTTCATCCCTCTCGTCCGTCTTCTTCTGAAAGTTGTCTGCTTCCCTCTTCTGTTCCTGATATTGCTTGATCTCGGAGTTGATGCCGCGTCTCCGGTGAAGCTGGAAGCTCTGATTCTCAGCAGCTTGCTCGGCTTCAGTCTGCAGTCGTTCGTACTCGGCCTTGTACTCAAGACTTCCGGAGATCTGTTCAATCAGCCTCGTGAGGTCTTGCGGAGATTGCGCGGCAATGGCTTCGACATCTCCTTGGAAGACGAGGAAATTTCTCGCCTTGATCAGGATGTTCTCGGATTCAAGGGCTTCGTTGTACTGCTGAGCTGTGACGACACGATCGTTGATGCGGTACTCGCTGGATCCTGAATTCGTGATGGAGCGCTTCCACTTTTGCTCGTCGCCAGCATCGTCCTCGTATACAGCCATCACCCATGCAGTCTTTGGGTCGGTCCTCGAGGCTTTTTGCGACAACTCGTCTCCATCGCCGTTGGAGTGACCATTACTGCCATTCGTTTCAGCAGATCCATCGTCGTTGATTTTCGAGGTTTTGAGCACGCGGCCACGGTAGACAAGGTCCTTGAGGTGGGCTGATCGGAGATGTGACGACTTGATACCAAGCACGAAGGATATCGCGTCCATGCTGTCGGTGGTTGCACATTAGTTGCAGGTCAAGGTAGCGTGGGTAGTTTGGCGAACTTACGAGTTTGACTTGCCGGATCCATTGGGTCCAATGATGGAAGTGAAGTAGGAATCGCCGAACAAGAGGATATGATGACCCTTGTAGGACTTAAAGTCTATAAGGTGACATGGTCAGCGCGAAGCGACATGAAAGCGATGAGGGACGTGGACATACTGAAAAGCTCCAGGCGGATGAGCTTTCCCATCTTGTAGACGGGTTGTCGCTAGGCACGCGACGATAATTGATACTGGCTGTCTGGGTGTGGTGGGCTGGGATCGCGGCTCGTCGCAAACGCAATGAGGCGCGCAAGACGAGGGGGGAAAAGGTCGAAGCGGATGCCCAAGGCCTGGAAAGCGGTACCAGATTAGTCAAGGTATTGGTAGACCCTACGTTATGCAGCAGTAGTCAAATCAAGTGTTGAGGACCTCGAGGTGGCCTGGCGCATCGCGAAGAAGCACTCGGAAGGGATGGTATCTTTGTCTGTCGACAGCGAGGTCGCGGTGGTTGACTCGATTAGATTTCCCCACGCGCGTCTGAGTGCTGCTGCTGCTGCACCTTGACGCGACTGGCAAATAATTACGGGCCACACACACTGAGGCTGGCCCGATACACGCTGGTAGGAGCTCGAGCCTCTCTGGGATGTAGTGGGTGAGTGGCTTGACATCTCACGTGATGCAGACTTTATCTGAGCGCTAAGCTGTCCGTACTGGATACTTTAGGCACCATATCCGTACCTACCAAATGCCCACGAGATGTCAGCTGCAGCCAAAAACCCCCCACTGGGAACTCTTCTGGTTCCAACCAACCAGAGCAGCAGTCAACAACACCTGCACAATTTAAGGGCAGTCACTGCAGTACAGAGAACATTAGCAAAAGCCTGGTACCTTGAAGGCGCGTCCACCTGTCTGTCTCTCCCGTCCCCACTTGTCCCCAAATCGAAGTGCCGATGTGTTTAGTGCATCCCGGCCTGCTCAGGGACACATCAATTTGTATCCTTTTCAGCAGGTCCATAGCTTCACTTCTCGAAGTCCAGTTTAGGTACAGCTATGATAGCGATCTATGCACTAGACCAAAGGTAGAAGTCAGGTACAGCTCCTGCTTCAGCGCGTGAAATCGTCTACCTTAGCCCGTATGGATACTTGACAAGTTGACACCGGAGCGATGCGGATCACCCGATAAGCTTTACATGGCGGAGCTCTCATGCCCTGTGACGTATCACGGAGTGACCCCTGTTGGAAATGTTGGTCCAGCTCACCCCGTCGCCAGGCAAGAAATACAGCTGCAGCTGCAGCCAGTCAAAGTCTTGCGACATCAACAGCCCAGGTAGCGGTCAATCAGTCAACACGTGTAAAATATCGCCAGCATCCTCAACGTGTTCCAGACCTGCCTTGCCTTATTCTTTTCCACCCTCCTCAACCACATAACGCCCGCTTTGCCTTGTCGTTAGTGTCCACCCCGCCCTCCCATATCCGAGTCACGCTGCCAAACTACCGCCCAGTCTGTCACCATCGTCGACCTAGTCCACCTACTAGTCGAAGCCCGCACTACCGGTACCTTATCCCGTGCCCTTGGTACTGCCGACACTTTTCTTCTACAAGACATCTTCCATCGGCACCAGAATCGTTCCTGTATCTGCCACGGCGACCGAGCTGTATATCAGGCACATCGTTTGAGCCTCTGCTCCAAGCCTCAAGGATCCTGAAATTCATGGCTTGACCTTGGTGAACTCCTAAAATAAGTGAGCTCTCCCTTTGACTATTGTAACCCTCGCATTGCATATTTGCAAGCGCGCACCTCTCGATCAAGGGTCGACATATTCACCTACGGAGGCTAATAGCTGACCCAACGGTATTGTAGACCACCGATAGAAAGCTAAGACAATCAACCCAAGATTTTATCCGCACCATCTCAAACACCTGTCGAAAATGGAAGACTCAAAACCAGTGGATTTACCTGGCGCAAAGAGCGAAGATGTCCAAACGGATAGCGAGGCCGCTTTCACGCCCGACCAGACCGAGACGCAATCCGCCCTCAGCGGTTCTCCTCCCGACCACGATGGCCTCCATACCCCGACCCTCGGCCCCGTGAACTCGGGTAGCCCCAAGCTTTCGAGACACGGGTCCTTCTCCGGCAGCAGTTCCTACCAAGAGGACTGGGACGTCTTCCCGCCCCTCGACCGCATCTCTGTACTCGATCTTCTCGACAACTTTGCTCTCCCGCAGCAGCTGGAGAAGCTACAAAAGGGATTCTCTGCCCAGACGCAGAAAGTCCGCAAGTCCAGGGATGCGTTCAAAAACAAGAGCCAGCACGCGCGTGAGCGCATGGTGGACGAGTGGCGGCGACGCGTCCCTACTGCCGACGAGCAGCTAGAGAGATACAGGAAGCGGATGCGCACCAGCGTCGATAAGCTCGGAAAGCAATGGAACGACACTAGGGTGGTGACACTGCGCGAGAAGGTGTCCTTCATCTTTGGCGTAATGAACATCTTCGTCAGTGGTCTTCTCATGGGCGGGTGGCCTGGGTATTTTCACTTGTGGTACACTGTCCAAGTGCTGTACTTCATGCCCATTCGATACTTCACCTACCATCGCCGAGGATACCACTATTTCCTCGCCGATCTCTGCTACTTTGTCAACCTGCTCCTCGTTCTCAGCATCTGGATCTTCCCTGGTTCGAAACGACTATTCCTGGCCACCTACTGCCTCGCATTCGGCAACAATGCTGTAGCCATCATCATGTGGAGGAACTCGCTCGTCTTCCACAGTTTCGACAAGGTCACTTCGTTGTTCATCCACATCATGCCTTGCGCAACGCTTCACTGCATAGTTCACCTGTGGCCAGAAGATCTCCAAGCCAGTCGTCTGCCTGCCATTTGGGCTCTGAAGCACTCACCTGCTGGCTCGAGTGGAGGTTACGGAAACATCGTCTCTATGCTCGCCTGGAGCTCCGTTCCCTATGCCATCTGGCAGCTTCTCTACTACTTCCTCATTACTGTTCGTCGGCGTGACAAGATTGCTGCCGGCCGGCCGACATCCTTCACTTGGCTGCGCAAGTCATACTCCAAGACCTGGATCGGCAAGGTCGTTCTCTCCTTGCCAGACCCCCTCCAAGAATCGGCATTCATGCTGATCCAGTATTCGTACGCGGTACTCACCATGCTTCCCTGCCCCCTGTGGTTCATGAGCAGGTATGCCTCGGCAGGATTCCTCTCCATCGTCTTCACATGGAGCGTATACAACGGAGCAACCTACTACATCGACGTCTTTGGAACGCGCTTCCAAAAGGAGCTCGAGGCACTCAGGGCCGAGGTCAAGCAGTGGCAGAACACGCCCGAAATGGGCGGCCAATCGCCCCTGATGACGCCGAATCCCGAAGGGTCCGCGCCGAGCGAGCTGCACCTCACAAATAGCCAGGACGGAGCAAGTGGCAACCTCAACTCCGCTTACAAGCACGAGAACACGGTCATGGAAGAGAGCATAAAAGCCGGTGCGCAGTCCGACCGGATCCCGCTGCTGAGCGAAGAGCTCTCGGCCCAGGGCGTAGCCAGTGGGATTGATGGGGGTGCTAGAGATGTGGCCAAGGAGAGAAAGGCAGCGGGGGCATCTTGAGGAGTGTGACTTTGTGGGAGGAAGACGTGCTCCCCGAGAGATGGGAGCTGAGAGAGCTTTTACCTGTGATGACCCCCCTTTTGTTTTGGTTCTAAGCGCGAAACGATCATCATGTCACTGCGAGGAGTACGTGGTTTGCCTGTTTTGTCTCATCAAATCGATATCCATTGAATACTCGTCAATTCCTTTTCGTGAAACCCTTCTCGTCGTGCCACTTGATATGACCTCGAATAGTGTGACTGTCTGTTTATAGATCAAGCTTCCTCTGGGTTTTGGCGGAACCAATTATACCAATTTCCTGACCGCATCGGGGAGATTGGGATTCATGGATCTTTCACCTTGGAGCCTATCACCGATGTGTCAAGATAACAACGTGAGCAAGATTTGTCTTGTCCATTTACGCTTGGCCGAGGAGGGGCATATAATCCATATCGCCAACCCCTTGACCAATACTGTGATAGATGCTATTTGAGCGCTTGGGCCTATGGATAAAAGATGATTTCAGCATCTCCTTTTTACGTTGAGCAAAACCCCAACCTTCCACTTGCCCCATGGTCTCAACCCGTTTTGAGCTGAGCTGTGTTTGTTCCTTTGGCCGTTTCCCCTCATGAACCACCCGCTGTAGTAAAGCCAGACAATAAGAAGGCTTTGTTAAATCACATCCCCAAAAAACATGAAAACCCGAGAAACAACAATGTCCTGTAAGCCCCCACTCCCAATCTGAATGACGCCCATTCCATGCACATGATGCAGCCGGTAGCTGGGTATTTATGTTTCCTCTTGCTCATCAACATTCCCCAAGAAACAGAATTCGAGCGCTCGCTTCATATTCCCGCCTGCCACCAGTCCTGTCCGAAGCCGTTATTAATCTCCCCTCGAGCCAAATGAAAAGGGAGATGATGGTATAATGTCGTATGCGGAGTCTGCTGCTCAAATCTCCTATCGGATGACGCCCCAGTCGGATAGCCGCCCTCCGTCGCTATCCTCTCTGGCCCCAGGTCGTCGTCCAAATGCGTTCCAGAACCTTAGTGTCTCATCTCCCGCGCCGGTCACAACGGTTCTGCCGTCGGGGCTCATAGCTAGGTAAAGCACACGATACGTGTGTCCAGTGAGACTGACTACTTGTGTCATGGAAGGGTATTTCCACACCACAATTTGGTTTTGACTATAGCCATGTGTCGAAACAATCTCATTGGAGTTCTTGGACCAGGCAATATTGCAGACCTGGCTGCCAGTATCGATCTCGTTGATGACAGACCCACGGACTGTGTCGTGGAAAATGATGCGTCTATCAGCAGTACCACCGCCTGAAGCAAGCAGTCCCCGTTGATGCGGTGACCATGCAATGGCCTTGACAGCCGCCGTGTGGTCTGAGAACTTCCACAGCGGTGTCTCGGAAAGCTTATCCCATACCATGAGTTTGTTGTCGTTGCCACCGCTGGCAAGCTGGCCGTCTTCGCAGTTCCACTTAAGACCGCAAACCTCCTGCTTATGACCGACGAGCTTTCTGAGCCACTGATCGGGGGCCCGCACGTCGCGATGGTAGATCAAGCGGTCGCGAGAACCGGATGTCAAGATATGAGTGTTCCAAGCCAGGGAACCCACTCGCGCTGTGTGACCTGTCATGGTCCGCAGTCGCCTCGTCTTTTCAGCGTCCCAAATTTGAACAAGGCCCTTGCCGGTCCCGATAGCGATGTGTGTGCCTTTCTGGATCCATGACACGCTCGTTACCGTATCGTCCTCGAGCGTACACAACTTGTTGACGCGACTTGTCTGAGCATTCCACATGTAAACACTGGATCCGAGCCCAACTCCCAGCACATTGGCACTGCCCCAGTCTACCAAGTTGAGGTAGAAATCATCTGCCAAATCAGGCGCATCGAGAACTTTGTAAGGTACTTTGCTAACCGCCCTCGGTTGCCTTCGCGGGCTGAGCAGCATCTGCTGACTGTTGAAGCGAACAGGCGAAAGACTGTAGATCTCGGAACGGGTGTCAAGGTTTGGGCCATGACGGCTCTGCGGTGTCCTTGACGGCGTTAGATGACCTGCATTGCTCAGATTTCGCGGCGACATGTATGAGAACAGGTTCTTGTGGGGAGTGGATGGCGTGAGAGACGATGGAAGAGAGTTGGTAGAAGCATTGTTTGGCGGCGTGCGAGACCTCGTCGAATCCCGAATGTTGGCTGAGTGTGATGCAGTGGATAAAGTATGCTCTGGGGACATGGTTGGCGGCGTTGCCTGTGGTATTGAGCCCTCAAAGAGCTCTGCGCGTAGTAGCGTCGAAAATGTCCGGTTTGCTTCCTCAGCTACGCATCGTCAGTTTCGTATTCAAAATGTACCAGAGTGTGTACGGCTCACTCTTTTGGAAGTGTAGTTCTCCATGAGGAGTACGCTTCTTTTGCTTGGACGGTGTCGCTGGCGAGCCATCTTCGTGCAGCAAGTTGAAACTGGCTTGGAGGTCCTGACCAGTTCGTGTCGGAATAAATCTGGTAGGCGACACTTAGCAAATAGTCCTAGGCAGTAAACATGGCAATGCACACGCACCTATCACCATTGATCCTTTGGCGCTTCCGATGTGGGCTTGCACCAGGGGTGCTTTCCCTCTGTGATCGTTGATGCATCTCTCGTAGCAAAGCACTGTCGACGGCGTTGGGGTCGAAAGCACTGGATCGAGCTGATTCACTAGGTCTTCTGCTGTGTTGGACCTTGCGCTGATTTGTGTTTTCCAAATATTGACGGTTCTCGAGGAGACCTCTGTCGGAGGGAGGGGGAGGTGTTGCGAAGCGAGTAGGTGTCGCGGTTGCCGAATTGCTCGCATCAGCTACTGGTCTTTTGATGGAACCAGAAGCGCCGAGAGCTGCTGGAGAATCGGTCGGGAGAGTCATCTTGACTTGTCTGCAACAAGCAACAGAAATAATTCGTGAGGGTTGCGCGAAGAGGCTGAAGTCTAGCGAAGGCGGCTGGTACGAGCGTCGTCGGGAGAAGTGGCGGGGAATGATAAAGCACACCAAGCACCGACACCTGTGCGGGCCTCAGAGAGCGGTGGTATCGTCGCAGTCGAGAAATCGGGGCGATGAAAGCTATTACAGTGATGCGCTCGCAGCTTTCGGAGGGAGACACAAGTCGTTGCTCGAATGGTCGTGGAATCGTCCCGGTCGGTCGGCGCGGCAAACGAATCACCACCTTATCCCTGACGGTGGTGTTCAAATCGTTGTCGTTCGCATGCTTTTCCCACAGACGGTCGCAAAAACTTGGGCGTCGGCGACAAGATGCTGGGATTAATGGCGCAAAACGGGTCGAAAAAAAAATTAGTCGAGAGAGAGAAGAAAGAGAATTCAGCAAGATGGGCGTCGATGGGAGCTGAGAGGCTGTCGAAGGTTGGATTGCGTGCAGATTCGAGATGTCTGAGGCCACGGGGTGTAGGCTGTGGTCGCAGGAAGCGGCAAGAGCCAGCGGCGGAAGGAGGTACGGTGATGAGCGGTGGTTGGGCGGGCAGGTAGGTAGAACCGTAGGTGTAAGGTGAGGTAGGTGCGGCAAGGTCAGTATGTACCTCAAGGTGACAAGCACCGCGCGGTGGTGAAGGTGCAGCGGTTCTAATCGTGACGGGAAAGGGTCCAGCGGCCAGTATGGTGTAGCCGCCGTGCCGTCCAATACGCTCAATCACCCAACCTCACTCACTCAGGCAAGCATGCCAGGGCAGAACGGGTTGTTGTCGGGGCGGGGGGGACTCAGTGGAAGGAAAGCACGAAACTCAAGGGCGTCGAGGAGGTTGAACTGGGGAGTCGCGGCAAAGGGAGAGACGCTAATCTTGTTAGGGCCTTAGCGTTGACGGCAGAGCAACAAGAACAACAGCGGTGGCCCCTAGGCCGCTGTCTGGCTAAGGGTACAAGCACGCCAGCTTCCATTTAGTTATTTAGCAGGTACCTTGGGGAGCACTTTAGGTGGTTTCCAGCCCAGAAGTGGTGCACTTTGGCCCTTGGACGCGACTGGCGAGGGAAGAGAAAGGGCGTCTGGCGTGACTGGCGTCAGTAGGTCCCGCACGGCAGGGTGGGGAGGGGGACAATAACATTGACCGACAACCCAAGGGGGGGGAAACGGGACGGGGAGACGAGACCGGGGATGGCGAACAACAACAAACAGCCCGTCCTGTCGCCAACAGAACCTGTCGTTCAGGGCCATCGCGACCCAGTATTAGCCCAGAGTTGATGTTTCTTTTCTCTACTCTTTCGCCTTGTCCCCTGTGTATCCCTTGCGGCTGGACTAACCTGCGACGGCCATACAAGCAACATGAGGCAGGGCTAATAAGCGACTGTAACTTACGTAGTACATAGTATCATGGCTTTAGTTGTTGACTTTTTCAAGTATCCGTCCAAGAAAGTATATCAATAGTTGCTCGAACCCTTGGCTTGCGTATCAACCCCAATGACCAGTTCTATCAGGCGTAGATCTCACAACAACACCTCGCCATCATAACACATTATCTCGACTCGCGTGCGTTCCACCCTCTCACTTGTAGAGGGACGCGCTACAAGTCAATGAGTACATGTTCATAGGGGCCCAAGATAACCATGACCATGGTGTCAAGCTTGTCAACTGTTAAAGATTGCAACGACGGCGTATTGAGGAAATGAGAACAATGTACAACTTTGAGTTCATTGGTTGAGAATCAATATCTCATGTGCTTATCAAAAAAAATTTAAAAATTTGTATTCCATACTTAGTTATCGAGACTTGAATAGGCTTTGGCATGAGTGTTGATTGAGATGGGGGAACATGCTCACACACACACACACACACACACACACACACACACTCAAGGACAAAAGAAGCTATGCAAGGCACAGATGGGACGGTACGGGACGAGACAAGACCAAAATGGGATGGCAGTCACGATGAAACACCCCTTGTTGTCCATGTAGACGTTAGTTGGCGTCAGTTTTGGATGGTTGTGTACGGATATCCGTACGGAGTACGGGGTACGTCTTCACGCTTTCCCCTCCTCATCGCGCTTCTATACTACACGGCAAGTGCATTGTCGCGTCGCCCGTCTCGTCAAAAAGACCGCGTCGCATTCCAGTAGGCTCAATTCCCGCCTCCCTTGCGCAAGGAGGGGGGGGCTGGGAGGGTATTGTTTTTGTTTGTGTGCGTGCGTGCGTGTGTATGTTTTTTTTTCTGGTCAACCCAAGTTTCAATGGTCCAAATTCGGGCCATTAGGCACCTGCCGTACCTTACACTTTCAGCACCTTCGGGAACTCGCAGCCAGTCGACACGTGCTGGGCGCTTTGTTTTGGCCTTTCGGGTGGGGACCTGCGGATAGGTACACCAGGAGTCCAGGACAGAACTGAGAAGACCAGCCTCCTCCGCCGTGTTGCAGAAGCCAACCGATGGAATTTTGTAGACAATGGCGATAAAAGCCTCGACTATTCACAGAAGGTGATGACTTCAGAGTTCCTCCGGATTGTATTCTCCTGACATGGTGAACGACTAAACATAAGATCCAGTAGACTCGCTTTCAACGATGCTTGATTCCTCAGTAGTCTTAGCCATGGCGCTGAAATGCTCAAGCCGTGGTCCCTTACCTTACGTCATTTTAATGCTGGACGAATGGACGAAGATAAACAAAGGCGGGCAACGGTAGCCACGCGATGCGACGCGTTTGTTCGCGTAAAGCACTCACGCGCATCCAAAAAGGGGGGGTTCAATCACTGCCCACCAATTTTCACGGCTTGTTGTTGTACAGTTTCAATGTCTGGATGCACAGTGTTCAAGTCCGCTGTCTTATGTAAGCAGACACGTGCTGGACTACGTCCTTCCCAGAGACGCCTTACGTAAGTCCGTTATCGACTAAATTTCGCAGACTATGTGTGTGGTGACTGGCAGTGATGTCTCGTATCCCACTGGACCCAATCTCAAGAAGAACCTTGAGCTGATCTACGAATACGGATACCTGGCGATTCCTGTTGTCGTCTAAACCCTTCTCTCATGCACAACACTCGATGACCCAGCACCAAGCCTTTCTCTACTTGACTGTCAGCGGCATACAAGACGCACCTCCGCCCCTCACTCCCCTGCAGAAGAGCTGATCAGGAGATGACCTGGTATTACCTTATCCTCGGACTGATATGCAGGCAACATGGCCTTTTTGGGACAGAAGCTCCTCGAGTGCCTGCCGCCAATCTTCCGAATTGCCATGCGTCGTCTAACTCGTTGGCCGCACCCAAATGATCCAAGTCGAACCAGCAGATCCCACTCACGCCCCAATTTCTATGCGGGTACCTGCTCGACCGAACTCTCGGAACACCGCCAGCCGTCCCAACTCGGGTGAAGCTATCTGCTATTTACTCCATTGAGCAAGGCAGGTCCCCGGCGGAAATCAGCTCTCCCCGCCTATACGAGCTGTCAGGGCCAAGTGCGAGATGAGCGCAGATAGAGTTCGTTTGAGGCTTCTGGATGAACGGCTCTTGCCTTGTCTTAGGTTTACAAAGCTATACCCGGCCGGTAGGTATGCTTGTTATAGAGTACAGAGTACGGATAGGCTTCCAAGGTCAGGAACGTGGGAGGCTAGACGGTCCCTGGTCCCGTCTTTTTCGCATCCCTATCCGAGAAATCAACACCGCTTTGGCCTTGCACCTGGGAGCCCCTTCGTCAGGAGGCAAAGCTGGCTATTTCCATCAAGAACCAGATAGGATGTGTGATCCTCGCCCGCTGTACGCTAGAACAAACTCAGCTTGCATTTCGGTGTGGACTTGCGCTGTCAGTGACAGACAGCGTCATCCCTGACTGCCATGCCGCCTAGCTACACCCACCACTCAACACTAATTCGCACTGCAATACGGAGTACTGACCATAATACTTAGGTATTGGCCTGTGCCTGCCCAGGTTCGCGAGGCTACAGGCCGGCAACGTTTGGTTCCGGACGAATTTTGGTGGGACGTTGGCGGCGGCGGCACTACTGAGAAAAGACCTTTCGTCACAGTCTTTTCTCCTCCATACTCCAGTCTCTAAAGCCCCGCGTGCCCCGGTAGCTGATCTGCTCCTGTGCCATGCCGTCAGCAACGTGAGCTTTGTTCCGCTTTGCCGCGTGGGTGTCTTACTTCGGGACCTTGGCGGTCCATCTCGCCGCGTGCTCCTTCTATATGACAGGATTGGACCATTCGCAGATCATCGACGAGATAGGTATGACCTGTGGTGTTGGAAATCGATTGCCCGATGCGAGAAGTGATAGCCCTACGGATACGGAGGAGTCAAACATCGTGATACCGAAACCCCACGTGCCTCAGTAGCACAGTGGCGGGACCTTGAACAGCATTGCTTGACAAAGACGGGCAAACTCGCGGTGCAATATCAGGGAGACAGTGCATCTGTTCGCGACCATCAAGAGATCGCAATACCGGCAATACAAATCCACGACTCAGGTAACGCATTCTGGTTGTTCTCGACCGCTTGTAATTACTCTGTGGTAGCGAATTAATTGTGTACGAACTTCAATATCATCTCCAGTTCATCATTTGAGAAAATGATATAGTCCGACCGCCGATTCAGGCTTCAGATCGCAGCTCCGAGGATCGAGGGGATCGAAGAAAGCACGGGCAATCAGAAGTTGCAGTCTGGCTTCTATATGGACCATGGTATCGGTCCCAAATATTGGAGCGAGCGATATGACGCGAAAGTTGATTAGGAAATAGTCCCATATGCTAGCTCGACTGTCAAATGGCACTCGTTAGGCCGTGAGCGCCGCCCTTTTGCCCGATTAGGACATTGGTCGAGGTCCGGGTCCTAGGCCGCGGTGGGGCCGGTGCCGAATTGGTCCAAGTCTCGAAGCGTGGGCTCCCCAAGGCTCCATGGGGGTCCTCGACACATCCCTGCTGGCCCTTGAGAATCAGAATGGAGACTGGAGAAAGCCAAGAGAGTCCGAGTCTGCAACTACCCACGGTTCGCTGAAGGAATCTCGATTCTCAACCCCCAGCATCCCCGTCTTTGCCAGTCGAGGTAGCACAAACAGTGTTGCTCTTCTTTTACGCCCAATGCTACGCCGTCAACAAGACTGCCACATTCGAACCTGCAGTGGACATCGCGCCCTGAAGCTTGCCGGCAAACTGAGGGAACTTTCTTACCGAAGTTTCGTCGGCTTCTCTATCGACCATCGCCGTTGCAGCAAACATTGTGAACTGCCACCAGTAGGTCACCACAGTTCACAGCAGAGGGTACAGATACATCGGCATCTTCTACCGCCGCTACCTGAGTCAAGTCGCCAATAGACGAGGCAGGGTAGTAAATGGACACGGAGACAGAGAATGGTGTGTGTACTGGTACATGGTCGAAAGAAGGTAACCATGTTGCATATGCACACTCTGGTCACTCTACTACCTCCCGAAACTAACCTAATGCTAGGAAGCTCGTTGTGCTTCCCCGTCAAAGCCCGTCTATGATCTATCTCCTGGCTTGACATCGCCGTCTATCACACTCTTACATCAGCATGGCTAATACAAGTTTTGACGTCCTCATTGGTAACACTGCAGAGCGCGCGAAACAATCTACAAGTGCCGGCTTGGGTCGGAGCTTTCATGTTGCCCCCCTTAGCCTTCTCTAGACATATCAGGATGGCCCTGGCATCGCCGAACCGTTGACAAGAAAACTATGGATGACGACGGCTGGTTCACCCGAACCAAGCGCCCCCAGAGGCCGTGCAGTGTCCGTGGCTCAGACGAGCAATGGGACTAACCCCAACCCGTCAGCAAATGTCTAGGTTCTGCCAAAAAGCCAAACAAAGAGCCTGCCCAGCGTCCAGGTTCTGGCCTTTTCAGCCTTCAGAAATCTCTTTTGCAAGGACTGGAGCTATACTCAGCTCTGCTAGCGGGCGATCGTTCTCCGCTCGGCCGTCGAATGGCAGTATCCCATAACCTCACATCGTGGGAACCTCCTTCTCACGCGGACTACTGCAACGCAACGCTGTGGGTTTTCAACCATTCTTGTTTGATTGCCGCCAATGTCGGCGCCTTGCTGGGGACCCAGCCCTGAAGAGGGAGCAGGGAACGGCCTCACGGGTACCTGACGAAAAATATGTTGGTTCTATCCATATGTAGGCAAATGTGCCTGACATGCCCGCTTGCGCTTCTTCCGCCTCGCCCGTCAATAGTTTAGTATCGGCGTCCGTCGATCTTTGGTCCTCGCACACCCTCCTAGCTTGCTATCTTCTTCGTCTCTGCCGAGCCCCTCTCCTTTGATCACCTCCCCCGCTGTTCTATATGGCGCCGTCTTGCTCGCTGGCTGGATGACGTTGCTGAATACCCATGGCTGGAGGCGCCCCACGGCTATCTTCCTTTGACATTTGATGCTCATCCTCTTTTTTCCACGATCAGCCTTCGCCCAAGACCAATATAAATCCAACTCAATTCCCAACGCCCCCGCGGCAATGCCTCAATCACTACCAGATACATCCCCGGCCCGTGAGCATTCTGGACCACGTTCTGTATTAGCACTATTCCGGCGAAAAAAGCACATGGCTCAGGTCGCCGCTGTCCAGAACACAAACCACCGCCGACACAGGCACGGTGAACTCACGCAACCTCAAATGAACGGCTACAGCTCTCTCAGTGTTACGTCTCTGCACAGTCAGAAGCAGCAACAAGTAGACTTTGACGAAGGCGGCGCCGATATCCCCGACATTCCCCTGAAGCGCCCAGTCACCAAGATGCCTCTAGACCGCCCCTTGAACCCGTCAAGGTTTCAAGAGGCTTGGGAGGATGATGAGGATAGGAACTGGACCGCACATCACGGACATGGGCCCATCAATCCCAATGCCATTGCCCCCAGGCAAGATAGAAGGTAAGGAGAGAGAGAAATGTGTCTGCCGTATACGCCAAGAGCAATGCCGGCTAACTTCCCACCAAAGTGCTGTTCGTTCTCCTGAAATTCCACCGAGGGAAAGAGGCAGAGTCAAATCTCCTGAGCCTCTCCATGTGCAACAGAGGCAAATGTCTTCGAGCCCACCAAGGAGCCCAAGAACGCGGTCCTCGAGGTCCAGGGCCAACTCGACATCTTCCTCGTATCAGACAAACAACACATCACTCCCGCCTCTACAGACCAAAGGCGCTGGTGACGACGAAATTCTTGAGCCCTTGGCAGAAGAAGAGGTCGAGCCTGGCTCGTTTGATCTTGTGGTTCCATCTCACGGTGACAACGGACAATACTCGCTAGAAACCCGCTCAGAGCTCTTGTTCTCAAAGGACCATCTGCAGGCCATTTTTGACGATCACATACTCCTCCAACGGTTTACCGACTTCCTTCATCATGCCCGGCCCGACTCGCTACCCCTGTTGACTTATTTCTTGGACTGTCTGAAGGCTCTTCGTGCCATTGCGTACGCGAATGCCATCGCAGGCGGCCTCGACACTCTACCTGGTCATGAATTCTCAATGGTCAACACCGACAACACAATCAACAGCTCTCTGAGGAAGAAGGCTGAAGCTGCGTTTGACGTGCTCGTTCAGCAAGATCTTCCCGCCTACATCACTCACACCTGGATCCAGACCGTCAGCGTGTCCATCAAGAGGCGTATCACGGGCACTCTGCCGGTTCAACTGAGAGAAATGTCCGAGGGCTTGGCAGAAGTGTTCTGCCTGACGGACCCTTCAAGAAACGACAACCCTATTGTTTTTGCCTCTGAGGGTATGCATATACTTCTTCACAAGCCTATTCGTCTCACATAGCAGCTAACAACCACTTACAGAATTCCACCGCACGACTCAGTACGGCATGAACTATGTCATTGGCCGCAACTGCCGCTTCCTTCAAGGTCCCAAGACCAATCCCTTCAGTGTTCAACGTATCCGCGACAAGATCCTGGCCGGAAAGGAGCACTACGAAACCTTCCTTAACTACCGCAGAGACGGCTCCCCCTTCATGAACCTCCTCATGGTAGCTCCTCTCTACGACAGCCGTGGCACAGTCCGCTACTTCATCGGCGCCCAAGTCGACGTCTCCGGTCTCGCCAAAGAAAGCTCCGGCCTGGACGCCCTCCAGAACCTAGTCGTCGAAAAGGAGCCAGTCGGCACCATAAACGGCCAGCAGCAGCATCAGCGATACAACAACGAGGAAGAAAAGGACGAATTCGAGGAGCTCAGCGAAATGTTCAACATGAACGAGCTCGAAACCGTTCGCAGACGCGGTGGAAACATGCACCGCGTGCCCCAAGACGAAGCCCAAGCCGCATCCTCGACAAACTGGCAAAAGCCACGCATCCTAATCCAGGACGAGTCCTCCTCGGTTCACCAAGCCAACCCCGCCATACCCCTGACGAGCGGCAAGCTCTCGGGCGTCTACGAACACTACCTCCTCGTCCGCCCCTACCCCAGCCTCCGCATCCTCTTCGCCTCCCCCTCCCTCCGCCTCCCGGGCATCCTCCAGTCCAACTTCATGGACAGGATAGGCGGCTCCAACCGCGTCCGTGACGGCCTCTCCCAAGCCTTTGCCGACGGCCACGGCGTCACCGCCAAAGTCCGCTGGCTCTCCAAATCCAGCAGCGAAGGCCGCGTCCGCTGGATCCACTGCACCCCTTTACTAGGCAGCAACTGCGCCGTGGGCGTCTGGATGGTCGTCCTCGTCGACGATGAGTCCGAAGCCGGTATCAAGCGAGGAAACCAAGCGCCCCCCGTCGACGGCCGCCTCCGAAGGGCCCCCGGCGTTGCGCAACAGCTTCAGCAGCAGCAGCTCGGGGCGCAGGGCCAGCACCGCCCCTCGGTCGACGATAAAATGTCCCTCTCGAGCTTCGCGGCCATGAACCGCGCCCGTGACGAGGTACAGGTCGACGCCCCCGCCGACTTTGACGTTGACGTCACCTCCGATCGCCCGGGCAGTCGTGCCAGTCGCGCGAGCAAGTCGAGTCGGCTCAGCCGGGGTCCCGTCAGTGCGCAGCGTCGGCCTCTGATCCCGGGCGGGTTTGATGACCCCGACGGAGGGCCATCCCGGCCTGCGTATACCGTAAGGCTGGAGGAGGATTAGTCATGCCCTCTTCCCTGAGTCACTCTCCGTGTCTCTCTTGTCTTTTGCAAGTGTTGCTTTCCCAGGATGGGCGGTGTTCCGGAGGTGCTGTTGGTGATAATCTACTTGATACCATTACAATTCAGTGCATTAGTTTTGAGCTTTGTTCTATTCGGGATCTCTCTCTCTCTCTCTACAGCGCCGACACACATCTCCTATCTACCTGAATGAATTTGGAAGAAAAGAGAAAGTAAAATAATAATATAATGTTACGTCACAAAGATACCGCTGACCTTCATGCTTGACTCACATTGTATATGTCAAAATTACTACGCAAAACTCCAGGTTGATATTAATGATTCGCTCTCTCCGTGGACGTGAGAAGCCACCAGTTTCGCCATGTCAACAAACCCACTGTCACAAGCTGGACATTTGAGCCCGACTCGCTTACTTGCTTACCCGCCGTGGCCCTGCATGACCCTGCGATGTGATTCGGCTTCCGGTGGGAGTGCGAAGTGACGCCAGTACTGCCCAACACGACGTTGGACCCTTCCGACTTTGAATCTTGTGCTTCCTGTCATCCGGTTATTTGACTTTGCGTTGGAAAGAGAGCAGTTTCTAGATTCAGGAGTCAGAAACTCTACCATTTACCCTTGGTAGGTACTTCTGCCCTTCGATAGGCAACGATACCTGCTCAGACACAGCTTTTCATGTTTCATCGACTCGTAAAATTCATGTAGTCTAACAAGTTTGCGAGCGCTGGGAATTCCGCCAAAAGACCCCGGATCTACCCAAAAGCACGCCCTTGATATCTATCCGCCCAAACCTCATTTGTCCAGTTATTAGCCAACCTTGGGGAACGTAAGCAATCCGCCTTTCGAACCCCCTCTGGCAATTACTCCAAACCCTGCCTATCAGAACCTTTCAATTCCGTACGTATGAACGCACCTAGGCTTGTGCCGCGCCGGCTTGCTCCAGCAATCGGGCCCGCCAGCTGTTGCACACTTCCTCGAATCCGCCGACGACATCTCCGCATACGCTCGCGCACTCACGATTGGCCAGCCTCTCACTCCAGTTACCTCGGTTGATCCACCTCTCGCCCTCTTCGCGGAGCTCTTCTTCCCTCTTGATCTCGGCAACCAGCTCCTTGGCGCTCTTCAAGCGACGCGTGGCCGTTGTGGTTGTTTGCCTAGACATGTGGAGCGTGTCTGAGAGATAGTTGAGACTCTGGACGAGGTCGGAGGTGAGAGTGTGGAGGGCGGTGAGGGAGTCGTAGGCTTTCGTTGTCGGCCGCGGCATCGACTCGGATAGCTCGATCAAAAGGGGTAGCAGCTCATCAATGGTCTCCGAATCCGGCGGCGGAACAAGTGGAGAGAGGAGTGGGAAGGTCAAGTTGTGTAGTTGCCGGGTCTGATGAGTCAAGTGGGTAGTGAGGGCCGAATGAGCGGTGATTAGTCTACTTTGGTTAGCTGAAGACCACAGTCGTGGGGGAACCGTCTCGAACTTGCCTTGTCGCACTGCCCTCGACGCCGGCTTGAGAGCCCAAATCTCTCAAGCCGTCCGTCACCCGGTTGAAGACACCATCCGTAGGTCCTCCATTACTCTCGGTCCCCCTCCTCGCCAAAGACTCGACAGCGTCCATCTTGGCGACCAGGCTGGGCAGCATGCCGGGGGAGTCGAGATCAGACTCGGATCCATACTCGCTTCCGTCGTATTCACTCCCGCTCCGTCGATGACCGCGTTGAGCGGCTGGTGGTGGCCCAAGGTTGAAGTTCTTCCCCTTGCCGCCAGCTTCGCCGAGACTTGCGACATCGACCCCGCTGTCCCTTATTCCCTCGAAGGTGGCTTCTTCAACATTGATATTTGGTGTTCCGCTTCCGTTGTTTTCGGCGTTGTTTGTCTCTTCTTCGTAATATTCTCCTTCGTCTCCGGAGTCGGAGAAGGCGTCGGCCAGTTCGTCTGCAAGATTGCCTATGCCGTTGCCTCCGTCCATGCCTCCGCTTGCATATGAGATATCCAGAGCATCTTGGTTGTTGAAGCTGCTGCGTAAGGGCGTTGCTGGATCGGCGGAGGACCTGGATGTTCGTCTATTTTGAGGGGAGGAGTTGACACTATTGTACTGGTACGCAGCGTCAACGCCCGAATGATTGCGCGAGTGTCCCGGAGTCTGTGGCATCGTGACGATGTGACGGGGGAATTTTGCGATCGGTCGGTCGGCGAGAGCAGCGGCGGATGTGTTCGTTGAAGCCGTCCAAGCAGCGCTTTATGATGGGAAAAGGCCGGGTCGATGACGCTCCGCAACGTACGTGTGCTTGCAGCCCAAACAGTCGAGTATGAATGCAATGTTGTTGCTTGTCTGTCCCGGGGTTGCTGGTAAAGTGATAAACAACAGGGGTTGTCGCATCAAATACACGGCAAGGAAGATCCAGGTGGAGATGGGTGCGGGAAGCGTGTAGAAAGGGCCTGGCACTGGGAAAACAGCAGTCGTGCAAAAAATGGGCTACCTTAACAGTAGTCTAAGGCGGAGCAGGAATCAGTGTTGGTGGCCCATCCCATGCATGGAAGTCAGGGAGCGTTGTGTGTTTGTTTGGTGGCCGTGGGCGAGGTTGAGATTATCACTGGTTTTATTAATTTCAGAGGCGGGCTGATATAGGTTCGGCGCCAGCGATCCAATTAATGCAGTCCGGCGGGCTCTGCTTTGTTGTTTGATTTATCGGAAGAGGGATGGATGGAGACTGTGTTGTAATGAGAGGAGAGAGCCCTTGCGCCTGTGCGTCACTGGACCTTTCGGTTTTGGCGGTGGACATGGGCTCAAAGAAATCTCCGGGAAGAAAAATGTTGTCGAAGAAATGAAGATGATACTCGTCTTCCTGTGGCGCCTCGAGGCACACGCGCAGTAAGGTAGGTAGGTAATACTGCCGACGGTCCCCTAGTGCTGTGTCTCAGAAACTCTGACCGCTGACACTGAATCCCGTCTGAATCTATCCGGAAGGGGGAAGTTGTCACTCCTGCTACTGGCGGTGGCAGACGTGGTCCCTGCATCTGGCTGATGTATATTTCAACCGCTTTCACTGTGAAAGGATACTTGGCAGAGCTGCAGGCGCCGGAGCCTCAGGTCGGCACAAGAAAATGAAAAACACGCTCCCGTCTTCGTGCTTCCCCCCTCCATTCGCTTCCAGCCTGGAATGTGGTGGAGTCTGGACCGTTATCGTCCCTTATCTGGTACCACCTGAACACAACCTGGAAGCCGCAAGACAGTTCCGAAAAAGCTCCTTCGTCACGGCAGCTATTGATGAGGCAGTAGCACCGAATTCGACTCGACCTGCCTGTCCGGCAGCTTTGTTTGAGTACCTAACCTACCCTTCCGAATCGTATTACACTTCTTGCCGTCTGCTAGGTACAGCTCTCTCTACCTACAATTGCCATCTCCCGACGTCGACCCCTCCCTTGGAAACCCCCTCAGTACCTCAATTGATCGCCGGCCGCGCCATACACGTCGGCCACCATGGCAACCTTTCGCCGTTTTCGTCCTGACGATGTCAACAAGTTCTCCAAATGCAACCTCGACCCTTTGACCGAGACGTATGAGTTGGCCTTCTACCTCCAGTACCATGCCAAATGGCCATCCATGTTCCAGGTTTGCGAGGACATGAACGGCAATATAATCGGCTACAGTATGTTTGAAGCTACAGCTACGCTTTGCTCGACTTGTCTGACTTGATGCTATAGTCATGGGCAAGCTGGAGTCATCTCCCGATGTCTACAAATATTCCGAACACTACCTTCCCTGGCATGCCCACATCACCGCCCTGACCGTTGCGCCAGAAGCGCGAAGGCTGGGTATTGGCAAGATCCTTTCTGAACAGCTGGAAGCCGCAGCCGACGCCAATGACGCCTGGTTCGTCGACCTGTTTGTTCGCACTAGCAATCACAAGGCAATCACGTTCTACAAGAGCATGGGTTACAGCGTCTTCCGTGTGGTCAAAGATTACTATGGCGACCATGCCACGGACCCTACCCGCGACGGCGAGGACGCTTATGACATGAGGAAGCCAATGAAGAGGGATGTCAAGCTCGAGCATATTAGAGACGATGGGGAGAAACACGAGGTTGACCCATCTGATGTCTGGTGAAGAGCAAACAGCGTCATTTCTAGCAAAGCCCGACTATGATTACCTCGCACGCCTCGCCGAGCCGTCTGTGGCTCATAGCCACGCCCCATCGACTTGATAGACGCTCCCGCTGACGAAGGAGCTCTCTGGGCCAAGCAGGAACGCGATGACGTTCCCGCACTCATCAGCAGTGCCCTGACGTTGAAAAGACGTGGGCTCGTCAAAGGCGGCGTCCGCTGCGCGATCATGAAATTTCCAGGCCTTCTCCATCAACGGTGTGTAGATGGCGCCGGGGGCAACTGCGTTGACCCGAACCTCGCGGGCACCGTTCTCGTTTGCTGCCGCTCGAGTGAGCCCTATCACGCCGTGCTTACTAGCATCATATGCGCCGTGCTTGGCAAAACCTATCGAGAGCTAGTCAGACGAGGGAAGATTCACACCTTGAGCAGTAGGAAGATGCGGCATACCCTTGATACCATGAATCGAGGCCACGTTGACAATGGAACCGCCATCCACTATGTTTTTGAGTTCCGCCCTGAGGCAGTACATGCAGCCTGTCAAGTTGACAGCAATGATCTTGTGCCACTCGTCATCTTCAAGGTCCGCGACAGCTCGGATGCCGTGGTGTTTGCCAATGACGCCGGCCACGTTTGCAGCGCCGTCCAATCGCCCGAATTGCTTCACTATGCCCTCTATCCAGCTTTCAACCTGGTCCTTAACAGACACGTCCACTTTTGTTACAGAGAAAGGCGTCTTTTGCTCTGTAAAGTAGGCCTCGGCTTGTTTGATGGCCTCGGGGTCAACGTCTGCAAGGCATACGGTGGCACCCCGCTTCGCGATGATCTTGGCCGTTGCAAGGCCAATGCCGCTGGCACCGCCAGTGAAGGCGTATACTTTCCCGTCAAGCGATGCCATCGTGTCAGCAGTACGGTATCGTGTCGGTCAGGAATATTGTAGGCGAATGTAATACGGTTTCATGCAGAGCGTGAGGAAGTTCACCAGCGCATGCCGAGAAATAGCTCTCGAGTGTAGAGCAGTGCAATGTGTCCCGCGTTTCCGACGTAGATCCGCGTCCAATCATGTCTAGTAAATCTAGCTAGATCGTCTGCGTTCGCATGAAGTTGACCCGGCCCGATGCAGGTGAGAATTTTGGGCAACTCCCCACGACAGGATCAATGATGGCCGGCGGTGGAGGGCCGAGCCTCCGAGAGGTCCATCGAACAGTAGGTATGGTAGCATATCAGTCTACGGAGTACGAGGAGATCAATCGTATATTGAGGTACTTTCTAGTTGCCATTCCCGTGGTTAGTAAGTAGTGAATATACATGGTAGAGAAGACTGTCGTTCAATCTCATCAACTTTGCCACACCTTCCATCCAAACTTCACCAAACCCTGGAAATCGTGCAAACATAAGATGGGGTGTCGGAAGTTACCTTGACTTGTGCTTCCAGAAGGTTGACAAACACCAGGTGACGGAGTTGGAAAAGAAGGTGCTACGCGACCTGACCACAATGACTTCCCTACCTTCACTGAGGTGGTGGTTAGGAAGGTATTAGTTGGTAGGTAGGTAGTTGAATGGGCACAGGGGGTTGCACCTTCTTGAAAGTTGGGAGCTCTCAACCCCGCACAAAGCAACCCCGCCGTCTCCGCAAAACAGGGGCTCGTGGCGCGGCACTTGACGTTTGATTGGAGCCGGTCGAGTCGCGAACGCTGCTCTCATTGGCCGTCGCCAACTTGGGCGGATCACGATGGAACCCGAATAACCTGCGTACGATGCAGCCTTGCAAGCACCTGACCCGCTCTCCTGACGTACATCCGGCCGTCCTCCTGCAACCGCACTGCTGATCGGGTGCTTTACCTGTGACCCCCAGGCGTCACCTTCAGCTACGACCCCAGATTTCTCCAACTGTTCCCGTGTCGTCTTGGAGCTCCTACACGTAACCCAAGCCAAGGTACCTCTTGTGGTAGGCTGTGTGCCATAAGCTGTCAGCCGGTGCTTGGAGCTACTTGTAAAACAAAGCCGAGGATGAAGAAGTGGTTTATGACCTGAGTCGTTTTCTTCCTGATCGCTCTTCAACTTCACCTGTTCCCTCTTTGTGTCAAAAGCTACCGCCCTTCTCACTCTTTTGCAAAGTTCCCAGCCTGTGTCGCAAGGAGGCGCAAACTTCACTGCACATACTTCACTTTGACACTCCCATTGCCTTCCTTGATCGCAGCCTCTTCTAGGACTCGCTCCCGCCAAGTATCCGTCTGTTCTCGGAGCTGGTTCTCGGGACGCCTGCCCCATCATGCGTTTATTCTCGTTGCTGGTCGTCGCAGCGACGGCCAGCGCTTCCACATTGACTCCTCCTGTCCTCCCTCTGATTGTTCGAAACCCGTACCTGAGCACCTGGCTAGGAAATGCTCGCGATGCGCCGTGGGAACATTGGCCCTACTTCTGGACCGGCTCCAGCGTAAGCTCTTCTAGACTTGCCGTCCGCTTCAAGCGCGCGGTCTGGCTAACTGGGGATGATCCCACCAGGTCGGCTTCTCGGTGATGGCCTCAGTGCCCGACTCTAGCACCGTCTACCCTTTGCTTGGACGGCCCCAGGATTCCTTGCCCCCGTCTTCCAAGTGGGTTTTGGCCGCTGCGTAACCTTTTGTGAATGTAGATTGACATCCCGTCAGATACTACAATGTGTCTGTCCCGTCCTACCTTGGCGCAACCTTTGACGCCTCGACGACGAACTTGACCTACTCGATCCCCCCTCCTCCCGGATCATCCGCGCCGGTAAAGGTCGTGCTCTCCTTCCTCTCGCCCATCACGCCCACCTCAACATTCCGACAATCGATACCTGCTGCGTATCTGACTGTCCACGCCGAAGGGTCTTTCGATATCAACATCTACACCGATGTCAATGGCGAATGGGTCAGCGGTAACAGGGACAACAGCATCGTCTGGGAGTTGAGCAAGGCAAAGGCCTCGCACAAGCAAAGCGCTGCCGCTCTCAAGACCTGGCAAGTTGGAAGACAGTACCCGCAGCTGCTCACCGAGTTCGCCGACCACGCGGAATGGGGTACTCTGCACTTCACCGGCCCGGCCGACGTCTCCCATCAGGCCGGCACGTCCGCAAAGCTTCGCCAGCAGTTTGCGGCCAAGGGCTCGCTGACCAATGAAGTCGATACCTCGTACAGGAAGATCATGGACGAGGAGCCGGTCTTTGCCTTCTCCAAGACCTTTCACCTGAGCAGCAAGACGGGCAGCGAGGCGACTTCTGATGATAGCGTCCTGTTCACGTTTGCTCTTGTTCAGGACCCCGTCGTCCAGTTCGCTGCTGCAAGAGGTTTGACGCAGATGCGTCCGTTGTGGTCCTTTTACTTTGCCAACCCGGCCGAGCTGATCCAATACCACTACGATGATTTCTCGGCGGCTAGCCTACTGGCAGGGAACTACTCGGACCAGCTCGCCATTGATGCGTTCGCTTCCGGGTCATCAGATTACCAGGACATTGCCGCGCTGTCAGCTCGTCAGGTCCTCGGCGCAACACAGTTCTCTGGAACCCCCGACGACCCAATCCTCTTCCTCAAGGAGATCTCCTCAAACGGAAACTTCCAGACCGTCGACGTGATCTTCCCCGCGTTCCCGTTTTTCCTGTACACGAACCCTCGTTGGCTCGCTTACCTCTTGGAGCCTCTACTTGAACATCAGCTTAGCGGACAGTATCCGAATGATTACAGCATGCATGATCTGGGTGCCCATTTCCCGAATGCGACGGGACATCCCGATGGAAACGACGAGTACATGCCTGTCGAGGAGTGCGGGAACATGCTCATCATGGCGTTGGCACTTGTCAACGCCTTCAAGTACGACACGCAGCCGGCGTTTCTCCAAACTGTCGATGAGCATGCGCGCGCTCATGTTTCTTTCGAGGCAGAGACCAGCAGTGCTCGACCTTGGGCACTCTCCATGGATTCCTATGGCATGGACCGTCGCTCGGAAGTTATCGCAACGAGGGGCTCAAAGGAGGCCGAGAAATGGGCGTCCAGATCCTACGAGTTGTGGACAAAGTGGACGGGATACCTCGTTCGCGAATCGCTGATTCCGGCCAACCAGCTCTGCACGGACGACTTTGCTGGATGGCTTTCGAACCAGACGAATCTGGCTCTCAAGGGTATCATTGGTATCAAGGCCATGGCCGAGATCTCCAACATCCTGGGCAAGACGGATGATTCAAAGTACTACACGGACATTGCGGCCGACTACATTGACCAGTGGCAAGGCTTCGGCATTTCCAGGGATGGCACGCATGCCAAGTTGGCGTACACCTGGTACGGTTCCTGGACGACCATCTACAACCTCTTTGCCGACTCGCTGCTCTGCTTCCACTTGCCCGAGGAGAAGAAGTCCACTATCGGCGGACGAGTCACCCGATGGTTTCAAAAGGCCATTGGCGTCGAGAAGCAATCGACGTTTGTCCCGGACAAGGTGTACAGCATGCAGAGCAACTGGTACCATGCCGTCTTGCAGCACTACGGGCTCCCTCTCGATAGTCGCCACCTCTACACGAAGAGCGACTGGCAGTTCTTTGCGGCTGCGGTGTCGAGCAAGAAGACTCGGATGGAGATTCTCCAGAGTGTTGCGACATGGGTCAACGAGACCACAACAGGTAAGTTGGATCTTTGAACGTCACTTTCTCGCAGACGATCTTCTTTACTAAATCTGATGTGCCAATAGACCGACCTTTCACCGATCTCTACGAAACGGAGGGAACTGGTGGCTGGCCTGGCCCTCACTTCATGGCGCGGCCCGTTGTCGGAGGCCATTTCGCCTTTTTGGCACTGGAGAGAGCTTGTGGGGGCAAGGCCGTCGAGGGATTGAGCTTCTTGGACGAGCCTGCTTCGTTTGCGGAGGTGAATGTCGGCAAGGCGCTCGAGGCCGAGATGGTGAGCGGAGGTGTCCTGGGTGCTGAGCAACAGGTGGTCATGGAGGACCTGTAGGGCGTGGTGGTCACTTTGGCATGATGTCCTGGATACCGCCTGCCCTCCAGTTGGCAACTGGTTGAGACTGCTCAGCAACGTAGTCGTAGTATGCTGGTAACGACTAAGCGCGTCTACCTAATTTTCGAATAAAGTACATGCTGAAACAGAGTCCATCATGGCAGCCCGGGTTTAAACGTTTGCAAACAGGCGACAAATGCAGTGTTACGCAGCCCAGGCAGTGTGTTGCCCGAGATGTATTGCGCCCTCGTTCTGTCATTTTGAATATTCAAGGGGTTTCTGGTCTTCACTCCCAGATCGCAACAATGGCAACTACCCCTTTGTTGGCTACCTTGTATACGTTGATCATTGACACGGGGATATTGTCCCGTAGATGAATAGTTACTCGCTTGGCCAAATATAGCTCTTTGCTGGTACGATGAAAGAAGCTGCTGCTCAACAGGCCCCAATAGTCAGAATGGGATAAAGTGGCATGCATGTCTATATCCAATCCCAGAAATGCCCATAGTGCATGGGTTCAGTATGGAGATTATCCGTCGCGCAGGTCAATCCATAGGAGTAATGAAGAAAAAAAAAATCCATCAAAAAAGGTCCTCGCATTGGCCAACTGGCGACAGGGAGATGTAGCAACCACTGGCATGGAGTCGGTGTCTTCCCCTTGCTGCTGGTGCAGTGCTCACCCACGGTCCAGGGAGTGGCTGTCACCGAACCCACCTTTTCTGCCTCAAGTCACTGGCAGGCAGTCAATCAATCAACTCACGAATGGTGAAGGTGCGTTGGATATCCGTATACTACCACCCACCACCACACCATACTGGTGTCCAGCATAGGTAACTGTAGGTAGGTAGGCAGGCATTGGGTATTGTCTTCCTCTGCTCGCCTCCCTCGTTCGCCCTGCGTTTGATCAATACCAACGGCAGGACCGAGCCATTGGCAGCACCATTACATAACGTAGCCTGCTGCAAAAGCTGCATTTTTGTCCGCCTTGCTGATGTTCCCGTCCTCAGTTCGCCTAGAAAGCTGACCATTCAGGTGCTGCATCAACCCTGCGCCTTCCTCATCCGTCACAAGCTAGGTAAGGTAGGTACATTCACTAGACCTGGGGTGTACCTGCCGCTGCTGCTGTGAGTATTGTTATTCCGGTCTCAGAGTAGGTACCTTTAGGTAAGACAGGCAATACCCAAGTGCCTTGACTACCTAGCTGCAAAGACAGGCAAGGCAGGCGCGCGACCATACACCCGACACCCGACACACACCACACACACCACACACCTCACCCATTGACCCCGTGGACCGTCTTTCTCTCCCTCTCTACCTCTCTCTCTGTGCACCTCGACCACCAACGTCCCTTCCTCCATCTCATTTTCTTCACCTCTCCCTCCCTCCCACAATCGGCATCTAAAAGCATCGTCGCTTTCTCAATTGATGCCCTTCGTCGTCTAATTACTACATCGACGATTGTAACAAAACTTTTCCTACCTTCCTCCAGTCTCTTCTTTATCACGTACGAACCCTTTCCCTTATTTCCCCAAGGTTCCCCTTCTCGTTGGGTCCGATCCGCTTCGCATCCTCCCTTCTGACCAATCGCCGCAACAGAAGAGTCTGCGTCACCGGCTTTCGCGTCGTTGGCCAATTCTACCCACTACCAACCTCAACACTGCCAACGAACAACAACTCGTTTGTGCATTAGATCATTATGGCTTCCACCGCTATGGATTACGAGGCCGCCAACGGCGACCGCTACGATGGTTCGTTTTTTCTCGATACAGATCGCCCCCCCAAGCACGACGAGGCGCTGACAGATAAACGCGACACAGACGAGGCTCCTCGTTACGAGCGCGACAACCGCAGCGCCTCCCCTCGCCCTGCGCGTGATGACGGAGACTCTGGACGTCGTCGCTCTGCTTCTCCTTCCGGCAACGGTGACCGCGACCGCGACCGGTAAGCAAACCCAAATTTTGATGATTCCTCTTTTGTCCAGACAATGTTTGATTGCTGACACGTACTGTCTTCAGTGGCGCCAAGGACGAGACTGGCTCCCGAGGTGGCGACCGTGACGATGATGGCGCTATCAACCCTGGCTCCAACCTTTTCGTCACTGGCATTCACCCCCGTTTGACCGAGCAAGAGGTCACTCGCATGTTCGAGAAGTACGGTGATGTCGAGAAGTGCCAGATCATGCGCGACCCCCACACCAAGGAGTCTCGTGGATTCGGCTTCGTCAAGATGGTTACCTCTGACCAGGCCGACGCTGCCAAGGAGGGCCTGCAGGGAGAGCAGATTGAGGGACGCACCCTGAGCATCGAGAAGGCTCGTCGTGCCCGCCCTCGCACTCCCACTCCTGGCAAATACTTCGGCCCCCCTAAGCGTGGTAAGCATTCACTCTCTTCACGGTCTTTCCTCCAGACAAACCACTAACGCGATATTCAACAGAGGGTGGCGGCGGCGGTGGTGGCGGTGGTGGCCGTGGAGGCCGTTTCAACGATCGCTACGACGATCGTCGCCGCGGAGGCTACGGCGGCGGCGGCGGCTATGGAGGCGGTGGCTACGGAGGTGGTCGCGATGACCCCTACCGTTACCGCGGATACGAGCGCCGTGGAGGCTACGAAGACCGTGGCGGTGGCTACGAGCGTGGCTATCGCGAGGACCGTGGCTACGACCGCAGCTACCGTGAGGATCGGGGCGGCGCTGGTGGCTCTGGTGGCTATGAGAGACGCGAGCGTGGTGGTGACGACACTTACAGCAGCAGCGGTCGCGTCGATCGCTACGGCGGCGGCGGTGGCAGCGGTGGCGGACGCGAGGACCGTGGCGACCGCTATGCTCGCGGTGGCGATGACCGCCGTGGCGGCGGTGCTGCCGGCTACGAGAGACGCGAGCGCACTGGTGATGATACCTACAGCAGCAGCCGTGACCGTCCTCCCCGCGATGCGCCTGCCGGAGGTGCGGCTTACGCCGATGCCCCTGCTCGCTCCGAGGGTCGTGAGGCCTATGGAGGTTGGAAATCCTAACTCAAGTGCTATGACTGTGGTCTTGATGCTAACGTGTCTAGGCTCTCGCTAATTTCTTAACGCTCTTTCCCCGAGTCGTCAATACGCCCGGTTTGATGGCGACTGACGGATCATCCCTTTCCTCTTTCCTAGTTCGATCGATTACGGCGGATATCCCAAAAAATTGCGTCTCATGAGGTTCTTGTGCACTACAACTAGTATGGGATGGATCACTAAAATGGGAATTTTCGGCCTGCGTGGTTCACGGCTTTTTAACCTCGGTTTCTCGGTAACTATGACTGTACGCGAGGATCAGCTGCCTTTCAAAGGGGGTGCTGTTTCTCAACTCGGTCTCTGCAGTCGACGAATGTTTGGCGGACTCTATGGTAGCTATGGCAAACAATCAACGCGGCAAAAATACGGCAGGCATCGACAGGTGACAGTCACTTCCCCCTCGTGGATCAGCACTTTCGTTACACCACATCGTGGGCCTGCGGCGGTCCACGGTTGTTTCTACGCACCACTTTCCACCTTGTACCATTATCTATCGCGTCCCACATCGGGGTCGAGTCGAGTTTGAGACGGCTTCGCAAATCCGACATGGCTCTTTCGATGCAATTATCAGCATGATAAGATGTTGACCAGCAATGCAACATGAATGACAACCGCGTCCCTTAATACAACTAAAACGTAACTGTGCCGCCTGAACGCCACTATACAATTTCAACCCTCATATCGTAAATGAACCGCCTCTTTTTCCGCCATCCACACCCTCTGTTGTTCATTTCGTCGTCATGCCAGCACAAATCAGTGGTACGGGATTTAACGAAGTCGTGGCCCTTGCTTCGCCGCGTCATTCTGATCGCCCACATCCAGCGCTCCTGGGCCGTGTCTGGAGCGTCACGTGGTCTGCGTGATAACCAAGCACAAATTTCGTTTCGAAGGTATCTCCCCCAAAGTGAACTGAACCTAACTAACGCTTTACCAAAGACAACGCTTTCACAGTGAAAAGTCGTTTCGGATGGAATGTGGATGCCTGAAATAGCCTTGGCGTCCATCTCCCACACCTACTTCGCTACCTTGTTCTACTTCCTTTTTTCCGTCAGCTTTCCCGACTTGACGCGGGCGACTAGACCAGCCTGGTCCCCAAGGCGCAGTGCAGCCTGGCTGTCGGGCCTACCCCATCTAGATGTCTGCTGTCTCAGTCTCGACGCGGGGTTTGCCTTTCGTGTGTTGGGTTGAAAATATTTTCTCCCGATCCCATACGGTTTCTGACGGGGCTTTCCCTACTGCTTCAAAGAAGTTGCTCAATGGCAGCGTGGCTAGACCCTTGATGAGCTCTGCTGTGTCTGTGTACAGGCTGCAGCCATAGGCTTGCGCCACCCGCGTCAAAATAGCCTTCAATATCGAGTGCATGAGTCACACGTATAATTTGTTGGATCTCGCAGATTCTGTGCAGGTTCTCGCCTTCATCAATCAGAACCTCCATGAGGTCGACCAACACTTTAACGTTCTATCACTGGGTAGAAGAAATGCTATACACCTCGAGTCTGAGCGATGATTGACATTACGAACTAGAAATGTATTAAAATAGCTTATTACACACTATAAACACACATGAATAGACAAAGTCATGGAGCAGAACTCTGGAATCCATCGCGTTGCATCAATTATATGAGAGTTTGGGAATCGTTCATCATTCAGTCGTGACTACTACTGCAAGTATATGATCTAGAACCTACTCGGCCTCAGTCGTCTCTTTGTGCCTGTGACTGGTTCGGCGCAGGCGCAGGCGCACCAATAAGCCAGCCGACGCCCGACGTCAATGTGCCCATTGCCGCCTCGCGGAGCTGATCGCGTTTCCTCGCCCTAGGGTGGTCATCATGCCCGTCCCATTCGCTGTCAGGCGCCGACCCTGACGCAGCCGGCTGAGCTGGGGCTGTTGCAGCCGCACCGCCACCGCCGGCAGACTGCTGTAGCGTCGAGAGAGCCGTAAAGTTGCGAGTCGCCGCCCGAGCCGTTGCCCGCGAGAGGTCGAACAGCGACATGGGCGCGTCGTCCCCTACCTTGCTCGCAGCCGTGGCAGATGGGCGGGCCTGCCGTTCGCCTGATGACCGGTGCGATCTTGCCGTCGCAGGGGCTGCGTCGAAGCCGCCGGGCATACCAGAGTGCACGTCAATGTCCTCTTCACGCGCGGCGTCCTCTTTAAGAGCCGAGTCGAGTTGCTCCTCGCAGCGACGGAACGTTTTGAGGATCTCCTGTAGCTGCGAGGGAGGAGCGATCCGCAAGGCCGTCGCGAGGCAGTCGATGCGCTGTTCTAGGTGCCGGATGTCGGGGTTCCCACTGGCGTTGCCCAGGTGTGTCGGGCGTACTGTTCGGGCACTCCTGATGTACTGTCCCGCCTGCAGGGCAGCCCTCCAGGACCAGTCGTCGTCGACCTTTACCGTGGAGCTCGTCGATGCGTCCGCCCCGCCGCCGAGCCGGTTGACGATGTACGAATACGCCGTCTCGAAGTCGTCCTCTTTCAAGGCTGCTTCGATGCACATGGCTGTGATGCGTTGCCGCGCAGCATCGACTTGCTGCCCATCTTCTACGGGTTGGGCTGCGGCAGCCTTCTTGTTGTTGCGGTCCACGAGCCCGGCGCGAACCATGTTGGTCCCCACGTCCAAGAGGTCCTGGATACGAGTGTAGCTCTTTGGATTCTGCTCCAGAACCCTGCCAATAATCGAGATCGGATCTGAGTGGACACGCAACACGATGGGGCTGAATGGCTCGCCTTGTCTCAGGACCAGTCGGTATTCGCTGAGGGCATGCGTTGCTTTCAGCAGGGAGTCGATGCGGCGCCGCTCAGGGAGGGAACTCTGAATCGTTTGAGGGAAGGCATTGATACTGGGAGATTATTAGTAGGAACACCGCCATGGCACAAGGCTTTCTACATACATCTCGTCGCATTTTTTTAAGCCACCCCTCGCGCGGCTCGGGTTCGACGCATTGTCGTACGCGTTGAGCGCAACAGCTACGATGGTTTCCTGCACTATTTGCGGTGACAGCGGCTTGTCGGCGGCGTCCTCGTACAGAGACCTTGCCAGCGAATATCCTAATCATAGTTAGCAAAGCATAGTAATGGGTCATTTTATGGTACACATACGTCCACTAGACAGGAGTGCCCTCAAGATCTCGGTCTCGATGACTTCCGGCTTGACTTTAGCAAATATTCCCATCACCTTGCCCTCTGGCGTGGGAGCAATGCCCCAGTTCCGAAGCCAAAGGACTTCATTTCGTGCCTTTACCCAGTACGTTTCGTCGTTATTGGGAGCTTTATCGGCTAGTGTGTGTATCAGCTGGACCACCTCGGCCTTCTGGTCTCGTTCATCTTGAATGAACGCCAGGTCTCCGGCCCTCTTGATAGTGCAGGGTAGTCCGGAATGCGTCAGAATGAAAGCGCTGAGAATCAGGGCGTGAAGAAGGTGTGTTGACTTTCTCGAGGGCTTGGTGAGAGGGTTCGAGTCCTTGAGCAGATCGTCCCGCATGAAGGCAGTGTTCTTGTGATTCAAGATCCCATCGCGTTCCAAATGAGCAACGGCAGATAATGTGTCTGCGCCCTCGCGCAGTGACATCATGTCATCCTGGCCCAGCAGGTCCATGACCTTCCTCAACATTTGGTGAGCTCCTTCGAGAGCTTCTATACTGGCCTCCGGTACCAGGTAAGCGCACGCCATGATTGCTCGTGCATAGCGGCGATCGAGATGCTGCTGCTGCTGCTCGCTGAGCCATACAACATCATACTCTCCCAGATCCACGTCTACAGCACCTCCCCATTGCTCAACGGCAGCAACAGCCACTCTCCAGGAGCTCGAGCTCTTGGAAAGAAGCCATTCGAGGAAACGCTCCCATCCCGCACTGTAAACGCCCTCATCTGTTGATTCAGACTCCTCTACACGTTTCCATCGGGCGTCGTCATGCAGCCAAGGCACAAGCATGCCTCTGAGATCTCTCCCGATCAAACTATAATCCTCCGATTGCACGCCCGTCTGGGACAAAAGAGCATCAATGGCAGCGCCATCAGGGAGACCCTGGAACTCGGCCAAAGTGTACGGCACGCTTTCGGTCGGGTAGTATTCGTAATTCCTCCTTAGCAGCGGTAACAAAGTTGAGACCATCCAGACCCGGATACCTGGAGCATATTGTATAAAAGGGCCGAGTAATTCGGGAAGTTGGTTTAGCAGTCCGGCTTCTTCGTCGACACGGTGTGCTCGGTGGAGAAGAAATAAAGCCAATGGATCGTCGTCGGTTTCGACGGTAATATCCTTCCTAGCTAGAGGCAGCAGGTGGAGTTTGCGAACCTTTTTCGCAGCATCCTCGTCCGACAGGTTCTCGACGATGGAGTAGTCGATGTTCTCAGCTTCGCGGTCGATGGGTTCGCCAGTCGAAAGTTCCTCCAAAAAGGCAAGGTAATCGCCAGACCTGACTGTCTCGGGGAGATAGGTCAAGAGGACGCGTAGAACGAGATCCTTGCGTAGGACGGTGGCATGTCGGGAGGCGAGAAAGGCCAGGCTTTCAATATCGGCATGGATGGCCAAGTGGACAGCCAAAAGCACCAGCTTCGGCGGGGATAGAACGAGGCTCATTCTGCGGGAATTTGAGGCATGTCCAATCTAGCGTGTCGTCTGGAACTTCTACTGCAGGCTGACCATGAAGCGCTGGACTGATGTGGTCAGAGGAGCTATCGCGAACCGATGTCGGTATATCGAGATCTTGAACAAGTTGACAGGTGCAAGCGCAAGTGCAAGTGGGCACGGGCATCAAGGTCCAACTCCCCGAAGCGTGTTCAGTTGGGGACCTTGGGGTGCACCTCATGCACTTAGCTTCGTCATAAGGTACCTGAGGTAAGGTGCTGAGTGGAGTGAGTGTCAGGTGCTCCGATTGGCAAGGCGGGTCGATCCAGGGAGGCATAGACGCGCGCTAGCCCCGAGAACTCACGGTCCCGGCGGATATGCCATTGGAATCAGGTACCTTCTGATAGGACGAGATTAGCCAGACAGCCGCGGACTCTTCCATTGGCACAACCACCATCCAGACTTTCGACTTCGCGATTGCGTCTCCACGACAGTTACCCGACGACTCGAAGCTTCACCAACCCACCAATCGGCGCTTGTATATCCACAATGGCCTCTGGATACGGACTTCACGGAGGTGATATTCCACTCCCGTTGCCATTGATACCGTACTGATCCTGTGACGCCGGCTAGGCCCATCGCGGTGCTTCCCCTACTGGCAGGAGCTCCTCGGCTGCTACGTCGTCAACACCAGCGGCGAGGACCACTCGGAGAAGAAGAAGTGCGGTTTGGCTCTGGAAGATTACTACGAGTGCTTGCACCACAAGAAGGAGGTCGGTCCCTCAGTCCCTCAAACCCTCAGCCCCGGCATTTCTACCAAGCAGAGGACCGATCACTAACCAGTGGCACGAACACATATAGGCTGCGAGAGCGAGGGCGCTTCAGGCTGCCTACAGAAAGGCCGAGTCGGCCAGTGCACGAGACAACGCACCGAGCGCGGGGCAAATACGCAACCTTGGACTACTCGGTAAGGAGGACGACACGAAGGCTGTAACGGGGTCGAGTTGAGCGAGATAAAGTTGAAGCCAGACCCGAGAGGGGCGAAACAACATGTACATGGCGCGAACCGGACAGGTAGTTGCTGCAAGCACCAAATGATAAACACCAGTTTTCTTTTCAGTGCATGGGAATGGAATACTTGCGTACAATTCGGAGATCCAGGGATGTGTCAGTCTCAACTGAAACGAGGCACAATCTCCATCAGAAGATTGAATAGGGATGAGGCACTACCCAGGATATGGATGATTGTGGCGATAGTGTTCTCATGCTGAACTCAAAGCAGCATACTTCCCTTTCGCCATCGAGGGAGGCTGTGTAGGTACATGGAGAGGAAACAATTGCCAACGTAAGCTTGGACTTGCTGGCGGAAATCGCGAGTAACGGCGGCAGGAGCAAGCGGCAGGAGCAAGGTAATAGTACACAGAGGGAAGGTGCAGTCCGAAATTCACTAGAAGCCGCACCTGCCCTAGAGAATGACAGGATCAGTCGACGAATCACACTTAAACCACAACACTACCTACCTTACCTACCTTCGTTCCCTTCCTTCGCTGTCAAGTCTCTTTCTGCACACTTCATGGTTTGCATGGCAGACCTCGTCCGACTCCCTCGCCCAGCAATCACCAATCATCAGCAATACAGACATAATGCCCAGCTTCAGGGGCATCGACGTCTCGATCGTGCCCGGTCCCAACATGGAGGGGTTGCCCGAGCTCCCGCACCCCGAGTCCTCCTCTGTCCGACTTCGGGGTCCTCATGCAGCAAGTCCGATGGCGACCACGGCTTCCGGCTTCACCTCGACGCCAGAGAAGTGTAGACCTACAATATCCGTCTACATTCCCTCGTCGCCAGGTTCGTCACTACCCTCGCTTGCTTCCTCTACACATTGCACGGGTTGGCGGCAACTAACATTGATCACATAGGATCCCAGTTCCACTTGAGATACTCAATCAACAAATCTCCCCCGGATAGCAAATTCTTGTATTTCAGAATGACTATGAACGGTCGTCAGGTAGTTTCTTGGGGTATCAAGTCGCAAGCCACCCAGAGTCAGATCGTCAGCCATGCCCTGTACGAGCCCGATACCAAATGGCACTATCGAGAGTGTGGCGTCACTTATAAGCGTGAGGGCGTTGAAAAACGGTTCTTCCACTTCGCGCCGCGCCCCGAAACTTCCGCTGCCATGGATGGCGGTCTGATCGACCTTCAAATTTTCCGATCCTACGGACGAAGGAGGAGAGCGCCTCAACTTGACGACTTCCGCAGTCAAGATCAGTATGGTATCACGTAAGAACATATCGCATCCTCCATCCAAACAATGTGACTAATTTTGCCCATGGCATAGGTCACCCACCGGAGGCCTCGTGGAGTCATCTCAAGACCTCACATACTACGACTGGGTCCTAGTCGATCCTGTTGACTCTCCGTTCGCTACGTTTCGCTTCTTTTACCGCACTTGGGAAAACCTAAAGTCGCTGAATCTCGTATCGGAGGCACATTATGAGGAACTCGTGGCCTCAGACGCACAGAGTGGACAGCTGCCGAACAGACCCAAGACGCCAAATCACAATGAGACTGAAGGCTATACTCGCACTCGACCGAGACCATACGGCTTCGAATCTCTTGATGGATTAGTTTTTGGGGACAATAACACGAGTCGGAACAAGATGAGAGGAAGGCAGAACTCAGCCGCCGAGAGAGATTTCTACCTTGAAACACCACCCAAGCTCGCTCCTCCGGCCTTAAATCTGACCAGAATGCCTCAGCCCAGCAAACTAGCACGAGAGATTCGGAAGGTGTCAGACATCCTTCGACCTCTACCATTGCTTCCTGATTTTGAACCTCCGATCAACAGGAAGTCGTTGGAATCGGCAAGAGCCCCTTCAGTCACGCCATCGCTCTTGCCGTATATTGACGAGTCAAGTGGCGGTGACGAGTTTGAGCTTGGCGTTGCCAGACGGGTAATATTGCCCTCTCTGTCTCAAGAGCTCCCTGGGATGGACCCGCGCCGTCCTCTCCCTTCTCCTCCCCGAGGACTTCCAGCATCTTCATCTGACTATGACATGACGCCTCCTTCTACGGGCGGCTTGGAGGCCCTCAATCGGGTTGGAAGGCAACAATACATCGCCGCAGCGCATGCGAAATCGATGAGGCTGAGGGGTTCATCCATTAGTAGTCTGGGTTTCTCGGGGAATTCCAGACGGGATCATAGGGCCGTCGGTTCCGACCCCGGCATAACGTCAACTGTAGATAACTTTGACAACATGAGCCTCTCTGAAGGAGAATGGCTCAAGCGGAGTCCATCGCCTTTGCGTCGCAGACATGGAAGATTGAATCTCAACATATGGAAGGCCCGAGAGACGAACGAGGGTCTGGGAGACTCTTAGGTCAAGAGGATGTATTCGGTTTTTTTGTAGGAATGTTCCGGCTATAGGGTCAGCGACGCATTTGTGGAAAGAAAGGGGGACTTTCACACTGGTCAAGCCAACGTTTTGCTGATAAGTCCCGGGAGTTACTGGCCATAAGAAGTAAGAAACTCGCACAGGTAGTTCCAGTATACGAAAATGTGATGCTTTAGTGAACGAAGACAGGGGAAACGGACATGGATAATCATCAGCACTTTCGAGAAAGGAAGGAGTTACCTGAGAATAGGGTCTGACGACCGCTATAATGGTAGGATACTCTAATTGGCCAATGGAGTTATTGATGGTCTTTGTGTGGTCAGTAGTAGACGCGGCCAGTGAACAGGAGTTGGAGCCTCTTGACAAGGTTGAGGGCGTTGAAGGATACAGCTCTCACAACATCGCCGACAACTGAATAGCAAAAATAATTAAATCAATCGTAGACAGTCATTCTCATGACCGGCCGGTGTCAGCGAATATGGTCGACGGCTGTCATCGTCACTGTCGTTGGCGAACGCAACCTTAGGCTTCGTAGTACTTGAGCGAGGTCCTTTGCTCGCCTTCTGCTTGCTTTTTCAAAGTCCAGAAGCTACATGATGCCGTCTTACAGGTTGAATAGTCCTATCCTAGCTCACAACTTGTCTGTCCTGAAGTATTCTTGCTCAATACGTTGACGACAACACGGAAGTATGTGAACAGAGCTATAGGATTACGTCTCCCTTAGGGGTGTAATGTTGCTGCTTGTGATTCTGATAGATCTCGGCATGGCTGGTCGAAGCAGAGAGGCTCTGTTACATTCCTGGCTCATGTTGAGAAACACGGCACTAAGTGACGCCTTCAATGCGGAAGAGCATGTTTAAGCAGAGAGAATCTTCGTTCTCACTTTATCATCTGCTGATGAGTTGTTCTCGGATTCTTCAAGATCAATCTCTTTGCACTGATGCTTTCTTACTCATCCACAACATTCGTGCTAGAGACTCCGACTTTGGCTACAAGCAGAATCTAAGACTACTCCTTAGAGCCATGTCTGATTGTTCAAGCCCAGAGAAACGGCATATCTCGTACGGCGTATACAAAACGCCGAGGGCTCTACATTACCACCACCTCTCACACAGAACCCGCTCAGGTCTGAGACCCAACCCGCTCTTCGACGTGAGGCTCTCGACTAACTCATCCGTCATGGACGGTATCCCGCACACATACACCAACGCGTGACCACGTTCCACTTCGGGCCCCAAGGCCTCCGCCACATCCTCCAACTCCATGCGACGTCTCTTGAACGGGACATCTATCTCGTTACAAAGCAACACCGACCCATCGGACTCGGAAGATAAGGGACCAAGGCCGGTGAGGAATAGTCTCAATTGACCACGAACTCTCTCCCGGCCGAAAATGCTCGCCAGCCGCTCCATGAAAAGAATCTTTTCGGAATCGAGACCCTCGGACGGTACTTTTGTCGAGTACATGAACTGGACGTCATACGGGCAGCTTCCCCCTTCAGCCAGGTGGCTAACAATGCTCATGAGCGGATTCACACCGACGCCGCCAGCAATGAAAACGATTCTGCGGAGAGAGCCGAGGTCGACTTCTCCTCCGGGAGGCGGCCAGACAAAGGACCCGCCGACGCGGACCTGGATCTCGGGTTTCTTCTCTCTTTGGGTGACTGCGCCGTCGTCCTTACCCTCGTCTTCGACCTCATCGACGGGTTGGTCCCAGAGCCAAGCGGCAGCCGGATTCATCGGCGACTTTTGCACCGCGAGCTCGAGGTATGCCGAACTAGGCAGGATAGCCTTAGATGGCGAGCTAGTGAGCGTGAAGCCACCTGCTTTGGGCACGCCTGGGACGTAGGTGTCGAGCCATTGGCCCGGGAGGAACTTTTGGTCAAAACAACGAGTAAGTACGTACGTCTAGTCAAGAAATCCGTGCCATGCGAGGCACACTCAAGGGTTTCGAGGCTAGGGATGAAAAGTTCCGCGCCGTGTAAGTCGTCGTGGAGGTGAACCCTCAGCCTTGAAGGGCGGCGGGTAATGTGGATGGCGCAACCGGACGTACCTCGATCCTCGACCCCTCTTTAACACCGAGTCGAAAGAGACGAATGTTTTCGTTTACGGCGTTGACCTGGATTAATGTGACGCTATTCAATGCCTGCTCTTCACCATCAATTGAAATTCAAAAAAATTAATTGAATACGTTTGCTACGTTATTAAAAGCTTGGTTTGGAACTTCCTTACAGAATCTCTAGGTTGAGCCGCCGTGCGCTCAGCATGCGACGTTGACGTTTCACCCGGCTCCTTTGCCATATTGTGGGAGAATCGAGCCTGCATTAATATAGGGTGGAATTGAGAAGAGCGGACGAGGAAATGACTGGGTTTGAGGGCGAGGGAGCCTGTACGCGGTCGATACATTGGTTTGGTGGCTCCGCCATCAGAGAGAGATAGGTGGGATGGATGGATGGGATGCCCGCACCGAGGTCGGAGAGCTCGGTCAAGTATCTACATGTCATCGCTCCCGCACTGGGCCATGGGCCACAACACTAAGTCTGCACAGGTAGGAGTTGTCACTTCGAAGCCAGAATTACATTTGTCAACACAGATTCAGACTTATAAGGGCTACGTGGTTTCAACGACGGTGTGCTTTTTGTTTGCGCCCAACCTTTTCATCCTCGCAGATTGTTCTAATTTTTTCACTACGCTTGCCTTGTCATAGTAAGTATACAAGTCCAAGCCGTGTTCCAAGTCCACGCCACCACCCGGAAAGACAATTGTGCCTTATCAGGACGGCTCGGTCCAGTTCACCTGGTCCATCACTTCCCCGGCAGATGAATGCCCGTAACCGATCCTCAGACGTAATCGCAGCGGCTGCGGGCAAAGTTAGCAATGTGAAGAGAAACAGAGAACAAGATAAAAGAAGGAAGAAACGTACTCCCTTGGCTCCAGACACAATCATTCTCTGGGTGGCTTCGGCACCAGGACCGACATCTGTGCTTGAAATGGCCATGAGCTGCAGCTTCTGCGTCTTGGGAACGGCTGCTTGTAATCCCACATTCGAAAGAGAGCCGGATCCGGAGTTTCTGAAGCGACCGATGACCTGAACCAGACCCTCGGCGTTGCGTTGGATCTGGAAGCTGACGTTAAGACCGTTGTTGTCGTAGACAGGAAGGCCTGCCGGTGCCTGCGGAGCGGCCTGCGCCTGGGGCGGAGGTGTTGCTACGGCGGACATGGAAGACATCAGGTCCATATTCGAGCCACCCATGACTGGCGCGGGGGAGCCCATGGGTTGAGCAGGGCCTTGGGAGAAGAGGTCCATGATAGAGGCGGCCTGGGATTGCTGCGGGCCAGGCGAAGTCGACGTAGGGGGCGATGAGGTTCCGCCTAGAATATCGGCGAGGAGGTCAGTGTTGGAAGCACCACCGGTCGCAGGCGTTGTTGTTGGAGGTGTGTCCATAAGGTCGAATAGGAGGTCCTGTTCGGTCGGTTTGACGACCCTCGATTTCCGGTTGGCAGCCTTTGCCTTCTTTGTGGTGGTCGCCGCACCCAACACGCGGGATTCTTCCTTAATTTGAGGCGGCGGCATCTTCTCAAGAACACCAGAACGGATCTGGTCGTGCGAGAACAAGTTGGTGTACTCAACAGCTCTCTGCTGCACTTCGACATCCAGACTTGTTTGATGGACTTCAAGCAACCGGCGAATGCGATCGAGTTGTGCGGGATCCGTCAGCCTTGTTGTCAATTTAACGAGAGCCGTAACGATGTACTCGGTAGAAACCTGAGTTGCGTGGTTGCTGTTAAGAATGGTCGTGAACAGGTCGATGAGTTCGTGTTGCTTAACCTCTCGAACCAATTCCTCCTCTTCATATTGTCCACCCTTCAACAGAGCATCACCGTACTCGCCGATGCACCACGCTCCGGATTGTGTGAGACTCTCCTGCGTAATATCCTTCTTCAAATTGATATAGAGTTTCTGAACGGCATAGGTCTGCAGTTCAGGGGTAGTGGCCACCAGTCGGATGAAGGATGACATGATGGGCTCCTTGACATAATTGCCGGCGAGCGTCAACACTCGCAACATGGTGTCGACGTGCCAACGCTTGTTCGGTGCAAACTTGTCGGCAGCAATGCCTATTTGACTAGTCATGGTAGGCTTGAACTCATTGTCGGCGACCTCCAAGAACGCAAGCAACTCCCGGATGAGGACCCGCACATTGCTCTCGTTGATGAGTGTAAAGCTGAGTTCGAGCGCTCGCCTCCTGATACTGATATCTGGGTCTCTCAAGCACTCCAAGATAGTATTGCGGTGTCTCTGGACAGCGTTTGGCTCGATGGCGACTACCTTGATGAGGGTGTTGAGCGCAACGTAACGAATGTTGTTGTCGCGGTTAGACAGGAACTTGCCCAGAATGTTGACACCGAGTACACGAAGACCAGAATCCGCCTCAATATCGAGGATTGTGAGGACGGCCTCGTACAAGATGGAGTTTCCGACATTCTTGGAAGAGTCCGTATTTGTCGCAACCTGTGCCAGAATATCGTTGATTTGCTCACTGACGTGTGCGTCGCCCGTAGCCAAGGCCCTGAGGAAGCGGAGGATCTTGACTTGCACAAACGGATCGCTAATACCTGTGACGTCATGCTCAGGAGCATACCCAGAGGTTGCAAGCGCCTTGAGCGTCTTGACCAAGTTTGGTACGAAGACCTTGAACTTCTCGACGATGTCCTCGTCACTGTCCGCGTCTTCCTCCTCGTCGGCTTCGCAGAAGCTCGTCGCCAGGGCCAGGCCGCACAACTGGACGCCGTGGTTTCGGTCAGCCAGTAGGTTGCTGACCTTGTCGACGAAGTGCTCTTTCAAGTCTGGGACCTTGCGACATATCCGCATGGCACAAAGGGCCGCCTTCCTTCGAATATACGGGTTCGATGTGTTGACGCAGGCCTCGACTTGCTGGAATAGATCTCGCGACATCTCAATGGAGGCTATGTTACCCAGGGTGCAAAGGGCCAGACCGACGACATACTGGTTCGAGTGTGCAAGGTCACTATTCCATGTCAGCTCTGGGTACAATGGCCAAAGTGTGTTGTCGGTGCCTACTTCTGAAGCGAGTTTGTCACAAGCGTCAAGACCTCTTGGTTTTCATCGAGCAGCAAACTAGTAGCGAGGTGGCCCAGCCGCTTGTCGGCGAATCGTGGAGAAGCAAGCAGCTTCAGACATTCGATCTGGCCAAAATGTGTTCTCTCACCGAGGGTGAAGAGGTATAGAAGCTTGGCAACATTGTTCCGCCTGGTTATTGAACGTCAGCCCCGATCCGCAATGGGATTCCTCTTGGAGTCACAATCCATTGCGCACCTCACGCTATGGTCGCCGCTCTCTTCTCTGAAGCTTGCTCGGATAGAAGCACTCTCTTTCTGGATTACGGCTCGTTCGTCGGCGATGGTCTTGGCAGCACGAACGTTGCGGATGAACTGCTTCACTGGAGTGTCACCTAGGTCAGCTCCAGGCCACCGAGACAGGTACAGAGGGGCTTTATCGCACAAGAACTCATGTTGGGCGACCGGGGTGATGGGCCCGCGGAGGGCCTTGAACAGGTAGCTGGGGCCTGGGGAGAGGGTTGCTCGGAGGGGGTTGCAAGCTCGTCGAGAGCTCTCGAAAGTGCGAGTCGCGATTGTCGAGGAGGTCCTTAGGGGTCGTGTTGCGGTAGACTTGCTAAAGGCCGAATAGACCAGATAGACGGGGCCAAGGATGTCAGGCCCGGCGGGTTGAGCGACATGCATCCGTGGCCTGGCATTGGAGCCTTTGGAGGTGCCACCGTGCAGCGCCGTCACAGGTGTGGGGCCGATATGTAGAATTGGCCCTACATTTCAGGCGTGAACGAATTTGGTACCTGACAGACCTCCAGAGGCTGCAAGAGGGGGGCTTTAGGGGTCCTTCAGCGTGCCGTGTACCGTAGCTGGCATCCATGTCCTCTGGATTCCATTGGGGTTTTGTGCGCCTGGTCTTGGGATTCGACACTCATCCCAGAGTCAGAGATACCTTACCTCACATTCTTCTTAGACCTGGTGAGGTGTTGACCACTTCTTGCTCATGTTGCATCTGATTCAGGTTACACACAGCTCTAAGAGCATCTTTCAAACTTGGACTCTGAAGGCTAGGTTCTCAGTGACGGGGGATGCCACCGGCGATGCATCGTGCCACATGTAGTCTACCTCGCGTGCACTGTACCAAGATCTTCCAAGCCAATCCAAGCAACCAAGATGATAGTGATGACAAGTGATTGCAGCCCCAGGGTTGCTTCAATATACGCATACTTGATATACATAGAGGGGCAGATCGGGGCGGTGCCTGCAGCCCTGCCAAGGTAGATTGCTCTGCCGGCCTAGCTCTTTGGTTCAGGATATTCCAGGCCATGGGTAGCGGGATAGGTCATGATATCAAGATTATCAATCCACATAGACAACTGTCGTCTCCTGACCAAGCTTACACACCTTCTTTGTTGTCCTCTTCGTATGTGACATTAGTCCGGGTATAAAAGACCGATTTGCCAACCAAGTGAGAGCTCATCACAGTGATTGGCATCATATTCAAACATGTAACACTCGCCGCCGAGAAGCCGCGGCAACACACACACATTTTGCTCTAGATCACAAGTAACGTTGAGCTTCGCAATGGCAATTGATGAACGCGCCGGGTTGATTGACTTTTGCATTCGCCGCCCTGGAGGAGACCCCCTTCTAAGCGTAACTCCCGTATCATTCAAAATAAAGTCTTGTGTCTGTGTCGGTGTAGGTGTAGGAGTGTGTGTTCGTTAAATAAGCATCGTGATAGAACGGGAATGAAACAGGCAAGCGTGCTGGCAGCGAGACGAATGCATAGAGCCCCCCTCAACCGTCCGAATGTCAAACTCGTCCTTTCGCTGGTTATTCTCGTATGGCAACTCCCACGGTCTAAAAAGGATACCTTCTGACCAGCCTGACCCTTTGAAACCTGTTCGTGTCGTTCCTCGCAAGAAACAAATGCTGCGCGGCCAATGTCACCGTGGCGGTGGATGGGTTCGACCTACAGCCGCTCAACCAACTTGACGCCTTACTTCTGCATCATGAGTTGGACGAACTCGTTGTCTGGGAAGGTTCGTTAGCAACATGAACAGCGTCAGCGGGGACATGTAGGACGTCTCCTTACAGTCGATACGTCCATCACCGTCTTGGTCGGCCTCGCGAATCATCTCATCAACCTCGTCGTCGGTGAGCTTCTCGCCGATCGAAGTCATGACGTGGCGGAGCTCGGCGGCGGAGATGAAGCCGTTGTTGTCGCGGTCAAAGACCTGTCTCTGGTCAGCACTGTGTAGATGCGCGTTGCGCCAGCTCTTCTCACCTTGAAGGCTTCACGAATCTCCTCCTCGGAGTCGGTGTCCTTCATCTTGCGGGCCATCATGGTGAGGAACTCTGCACAAGGTCATTCGTCAGCGAGCCGATCTTGTATGGGTGGTTGACGGCTGTTATTGTGTAGACCTACCAGGGAAGTCGATCGTTCCGTTGTTGTCGGCGTCAACCTCGTTGATCATGTCCTGGAGCTCCGACTCGGAGGGGTTCTGTCCCAGGGAGCGCATGACGGTACCCAGCTCCTTGGTTGTGATTTGTCCTGTCCGAATTCTTTAGTTCCGTGTCCTTAAATCTACATGACCAAGTCTCGAAAATGTGCTAATGCTGGTCTCGTATCGAAGCGGTCGCGGGAGTCGCAATAGTAGGGGCGCGGGGTCGAGAGAAAGGGAAAGGGGGGATGAGGTACTGACCATCGCCGTCCTTGTCCTGTATTGATGGGTCAGCTCAGTCATGTTTCGATGAGGTAGGAAGACACAGAGTGACTTACAAAGAGGGAAAAGGCCTCCTTGAACTCGGAAACTTGCTCTTCGGTGAGGGAGTCAGCCTAGATTGAAGATAGCCGTGTCAGTTCAGCTCGCCGAAAATAGCGTCGGTAGCCCCTCAGTCGCGGGGTTACCTCACAAAGAGGTAGGTAGCATGAAGGCGGGATAGAAAACGGAGCTCGGATTGTGGGCAACTGACCATGGCGAATGTTGACGATGGTTTATTGAGAAAATAGGGGAATGGGTCTGGGAGCGGTCTACGTCGAATGGAGCCGTATGTTTTGGAGTTGGAAGATGTTCACGAAAGTATTCGCAAGTCTTGGCCAGATTAGATGCTACCGGATGCCTTTGGGGGGTCGAGCTTTTCTGTAGTGTGCAGCTCGTGGGGAGAGAGATGGGGCAGACGGGGGGGGATATCGGGCGATAGGGGGGCCGCGGGCGTCGAAGGGTCGAAGCTGACAGGCTGCTTGCCCGGCATGTGGCTGACAGCCAATGCCATAGGCGGTACCTTAACCACTAGGTGGGCAGTGGGCGCCTTTCAAGGACCGTAGCTTCACCTCTCAGCGTGTCAAAGCCTCAAAGGCACCGCGTCTCCCAGCCTGATGGGCCCGTGGTGCCAGGGGTCGCTCTGTACTTGGCGGTGTCACCCTAAGAAAGGCCCCCTAAATGAAAGGATGATGGACTGTCTGGAAGGTGCCAGGTGGCAAGGCGGCGTGCCCACGCCATGGCCCACTTGTACCTCAACAGCTAAGGTGCCTTGCCTAAGGTATTTCCCGTCCCTTCCATTCTTCACCTTAATTCAGGACGGATACCTACTCCGTAAGGTGCAGAGAGGAAAAAAGCTGACATAAGACATCCTGAAGCGGCGGGTACATAAAGAGTAACGCACCAATTAACGTCGAGCAGTGCCGCGTTGACAGCCCAAAGGCAGGTTGCCTCGACGGTATGTACAGAGCCATTTGGCGCGGCCCACACGCGGCTCAATCCGCAGGCAACCGAACAAGACCCGTGGACCTGACGCAATCCGTCTCCGTTCCCAAAGGCTCCCATCCTGGCATGCGATACCTGTCCAATTCATCAGCGTGTTAATGCAAGCTTGTCGGCGCATTTCTACCCAGGGCGGCATAATCAACCAACCACCACCACGTACTTCACCATACTTTACCTTTTCATCCTATCACCTTGACTCGTGATCCAAGAAAGAGCATCCCTACGTATCCCGTGCTTGTCTTTTGTTGAGGACTCGACTTGGCTACCTCCCAAATCAGCCACAAATCAGCTCCTGCTAATTAATTACTGCGACCCGAGGCTGAGAGCCGGTCCTGGGATCTTTACGGATATTAGACAGCTAAAGCGATTCCGCCCTTGGCACAACTAAACCATCTAATCTGACGTACTTTTCCTAAAAGACTCCCCGATCACACACCATCCACGTCGCCGCAACTTTGTGCTCGCCCAACGCCAATGGTGTCCTGTTCCATAATTGCGATCTCTCGTTCATGACGGCGACCCTGAGCGGCCCGCGCAGCGAGCGACAAAGGACCCCAGGCTGAGCAGCGCCATCGCGGCCTACTCTGGCGTCCGCTATGTGGCGAGACCGCACGAACCTGTACGTCGAGCTGCCATTGTTCGCCCACTGAATACCCGCACCGTCTTCACCTTTTACCTAGCTAGACGAGAACTAAGCTCCTTTCCCTTATGCTGACAGTGCATTTTGACATACAGCTATATTTCCTATCGGCAGTCGTACGCGCACCATCCGACGAAAAAGACAAAGTACAGCGGTAGCGCGGCCGGTGGGAATGGCTTCGGCGATGTCTTTCCCGGGAACACCAGCTATGCCAGCGGCAATGACGACACGCGCGGTCTCCTCTCGGCCGGTGCCTTCGAGGACGATGGCGACGCCGTCATAGAGATGGACCTCCTGCCTCCGCGCTGGGCCGACATATCCGACGAGATCACCGACCTGCTTGCCGACATTGCTACCCGGAGCCAGGCCCTCGAGCGCCTACACCAGAAGCATGTACTGCCAGGGTTCAACGACGAGGATGCGAAAAAGGCCGAGGAGAGGGAGATTGAGAGGCTCACGCAGCAGATCACAAAGGGATTCCACGACTGCCATGGCTGCATCCAGCGGGTCGAGCAGATGGTGAGGGACTCGAAGCATTCCGGGACAATTACCAGTGCCGAGGAGACCATGGCGAAAAACATCCAGATATCCCTGGCTTCACGGGTGCAGGATTCTAGCGCGCTGTTCAGAAAGAAGCAGAGCGCATACTTGAAAAGTAAGTACCCGCGGACTCAGAGATGTCGAGGGGGCAGAGGAGGAGGACATGCTAACAGTGTTATTAGAACTGCGCGGAATGAGCGGTCTTGGCGCAGGCGGCGTAGGCGTGCCAGGCGAAAGGGGATCAACACCTCAACCCTCCAACTCGTACCTGGACCCGTCCATGGTCGAGTCGGACGCCGACAGGTCCTTTTCGCAGTCAACGCTCCAAGCCACGCAGCAGAAGCTCCTGCAGTCCAACGACGCGGCCATTATCCAGCGCGAGAAAGAAATCGAGGACATTGCGCAGGGCATCATTGAGCTCGCCGACATCTTTCGCGACCTGCAGAACATGGTCATCGACCAGGGCACCATGCTGGACAGGATAGACTACAACGTGGAGCGTATGACCACGGACGTCAAGGGGGCCGAGAAGGAGCTCGTTATCGCCGACACGTACCAGAAGAAGACGACCAAGCGCAAGATTATTTTGCTTCTCCTCCTCATTATAGCAGGCATGATCATCCTCTTGGTCATCAAGCCCAAGAAACGCGGCGGGGACGACGAGTAAAAATCCAAAGGGGAGGCAGGGGCACCTCAATGAAGAGACGAAGAAGTTGGTGTAAACTAAATGTATGAATTTTCTTATTTTAGAACAAATGTCTAGCGATTATGGGATCCATCATCGACCTGCAATGATAATCAAAATCATCATCCGGCGTCGCTTGTCACTTGGTGTATGATTGTTATTTATTACATGCTGTTTTTACAAGAGAGATTGCACTCGCGGCTCGGCAGTCATAGTCCCCTCCTTTGCTTCCCCCGTGCCTCGGTCATGAGGTCTTGTAATTCTGCCACATCCGGCAACAGTCTGCGTCCAGCCGCCTTGTTGAACAACTCCAGAGTGCTCTTCAACGGAGGCAAGTCCGCATTCATCCTCGGCGCGCTGTTGACTCGGGACAAGTACATCCGAGCCAAGCACTTGACGACCTCCTCCTGGACAACGGACGTTCGGAACGGAATGCCTCGATCATTCAGGACCGCGAGCAATCGCACACCCCGGGCGAGGGAGAACCCGCCGCCTGTCGTCTTTGAATCCGAGGAGACATCCTTCGCAGAATCAAGACATTGCGAGCCGCCTGCCTTGAACCCCCAACGAACAATGGCGGCGTGTAGAGCAGGATTGTCAAAGATTCGGCGTATCGGGTGCTGCTCGTGCGATATGGGCAAGTCTGTCGGGACAAGAACGTTCCTAGCCGAGCTCTCTACGCCTAACGGCGGTGCGTCCAGCGGGTGGACCGGAAGCAGTCCGGCATTGGAGATGCAAAGACGCTGATACGTGTCCAGTATGCCAAGGCTGATCTCCTCCAACACGCCAAAACGGCCGAATTTGCCGAGTCCGAAGAGGATCTTCTGCCAATACCTCGAATGCAGAGGCTTCTGCAGCAACGTCAGGCGTGTCAGAAAGGCAATTGCTGTGGAGAACGCCTCCTGATTGTGTGCGGTAGTCTTTGGGTTCCACGGCAAGGGGTCGAGAAGACTCGCAGAGATGTGCTGTATTGTCGATGCGTGGACCTCGATATCCATCGTTCGCATCTCATCCAGCAACGCCAAGGCTTGCTTGAACCTCCCCTCGTCGATGAAATGATGCAACAAGATATTCGACGTGGAGTCGACCGAGTCTTCCACCATTGCCGGCTGGACCGCCAGCAACAGCCTGTGTGTTTTCCAGTCTCCTTCATCAAAGGCCTTGTCACGGATGCTGGCAAGCATCGCGGGGTCGTCAAAGACATCTGGGTGTATATCCGTGTGCAGCAATTCCTCGAGCAGCTCTTCATCGTTGTTCTCAGCAAAACGTTTGAGCACCCATGCGTAGGCTGAATGCCCAATGCCGATGTTAACTGTCCGCAGCTGCTCGATCCGGGCCATGACCCCTTTGGCCGTCGGTTCGCGCAAGGCGATCGACTGGAGGGATAGAGGGCCGATGTGGTGCACTCCGAGGGCGTGGACGGCATGGATTGCAAAGTCGAGAGGCACCCAGGAGCTTGCAAACCATCGCGCACCAAGCTTATCGCTGTGCTGTCTTCCCGGAGGTCCACTCTCATCGCCATGTGTGTCATTGATGGCCTCCCATAATGAGTCGTCCTGGGCGTCCCAGTACGCCTTGGAGTTCAAGCCAATGACGACCTGTTCCTCCAGTTCGAGGGCAGTGGTCGGATAGTAGCGAGCGAGGAACCTCAGGTACGGCTGTGACTCGGCATTAGGCGGAGGCAGATCGTCGTGACGTATGAACGCGTGACGCCATCCAGCGCATAGTTGGGAGAGACCGCTCTCGTAGAGGAGGGGGATGATCTCGTTGTAGAATCCGCGGTGTATAGCTGTAAGATAAAGTGCTTGCAATGTCTGTTGCATGTCGGGTTCGGTGGTGACTGCAAATTGTCTTAATAAGGTACCGAAGGCCTCCTGTCCAGGGTCGAAGTTCGGCATCAACCGCATATGCCACTGCAGTGCTCGCCGATACTGGCCCTTTCGGAGGCAGTGTGAGACTGTCGTGAGGTACAACGACGGCCATTGGGCAGAGTTGTCATGACGAAGACACTCTGCAAATAGCGCAACGCCCTTGAGCTTGCCCTCGTCGTGGACCACAGTTTCCAGAATGATGCTCCAAAACGATTTGGCTTCTTCGCTCGTCAAGTCCCTCCATGACCTGCGCCGTTGCACAGCTTCCCAAACAGCAAGCACACCCCCTCTCCCATGCTTTTCCCTTGCGGCGATAAGAAGATTGAGCCATGGTGAAAAGTCATCCTCGTTCTCCGGTATTTCGCCGAGTTCAACATCGGACTTATCGGGAAGCCAGATGTCGCCGTCCGAGTCGATTTTGGTGTTGAAGTCGAGTTCTCGTTGTGTTGGTAGACCTCGAGCACTCCGAGATTGAGAAAAGGCTGGTCTGGGTCCAGGAGGCGGGCTGTCTGAAGGTTGCGGCGCGATGTTCGTGTATGTAGTTGTGCTGTTTATTTCGCGAACGTCGACGACAGTGTGCAGGAAAGTTGGGCTACATCTCGGGTAGCCGGATCCGCGCGGATCAAGGCTGGGTGCGCGTGACGATGGTTTGGAGGTAGCGAAGCTTCTGCGTGAAGTTGTCGGCAAGACTTGGACTGTTCGTCGAATCGCGCCGAGTCCTTGATGTGATTGCCGCCGGCCGAGGCATGCTGCTCTATTCAAGTGACAGAGGCATTGCGAGCCCAATTGCATTGCCCCGCGTGAAGAACCACCAAAGCACAATTGCGTCGAGACAGGGCATCAAGCATAGCAGCCGGCACATTGAACAAAACTAAGGTCCGGTGACGGGCTGCATCGCGAGGCTGAATCTGCAGGAGGAATCTAGCAATGGCAAGCTTGGAGGAATTTCAGACATGGGCCAAAAAGTTCCCCAAGCAAAGATCCATCCGTCAACCGAATTGAGCTCAGCGCCATTCGTCGGCCGGAAGCTGGAAAGCGGATCCTGCTGAGTCAGTCGGGGGGCCTTTCGGCCCACGCAAGGCATGAGCCCATCTTCCTGATTGCTCCGTCCGTCCTTCAAAGCCGACATACGAGAAAGCCTTTGAAGCTGTAAACCACCACAAACCCGAAGCAATCGCAATTGAATCGATCAAAATGGGGTACGTGCCTTTTTAGCAGACGGAACAATGAACGGCGGTCGACGGAGCGCTGTCGTCGCCAATCGCTGTCCATGTCGAAGTCGAGAACAATTATCATACGAGGGCATTTCTGACGTCCACACAGTATCGTCGACGCGAAGAACAAGGTCCCCGACCTCCAGAAGTTCTACCAGGCCGCCTACAAGGACCACACCCGTGTCTGGAAGATCGTATGTCGGATTGGCTCTGGAATTGGGCAATTGGCCCCGGCGCCGACGGACGGATGCTGACTTCGATAATCGCAGAACCCTCGCTCCCGCTGGTACATGATCCCCTACGTTACCCTTCTGTGGGGATCTCTTGGTGGTATGTTGTCACTTGCTCGGAACTTCGTTAGGGCGAACACTCACATCAAGCAGCCTCCTTCTACGGCATGGGCCGCAAGGTCCTCGGCTACAACACCTACTTCGGCAAGGAATAGACGCTGCTCGCGATGGATACCACCCCGTAGCGAGAGGCTCGGGACCGGACTGTATGATTCGTAGGGCGACCAATAGACCAAATTGACTTCAGAGGGCCATTCTTCCTTGGTGACATGTTCACAAAACTGAGAAACGTAATGACATCGATCGTGGGAGTTCTCTTTTTTGACTATGCCTGTCAAAATTATCAAATGGCCAACCTTTTCCCGCTCCATCCTTTAGGCAGAAAAGGTCATCTAGAATACACATGCGCACCGGCTCCGCAAGTAATGTCAAAGTCTCGTGCTTGCGCGGCATTCGACACTCTTAGACGGCGACTGCCGATCCTCTCATCCATCCATTCGTTTACAGCATCTAGTAACCGCTGGCTCCAGGTGCTTTCTCGTCCTTCTTCAGGCTGATGAGGAGCTCACGGAAGCGCTCCTTACCGGAGCCGGAGGCGCCACCCTTAGAGCCCTTTCCGCTGACGTCGACCAGCTTCGCGATTCTCTCCCAGCTCGTGCCGCCGGAGACGGTATCCTCACGGCTAGCAAGGAACTTCTCGGCGTCCTTTTGCGTCTGGGCAATACCCTTCTCCTTCTTGGCGTTGTAGTTGTTGTAGAAATCGTCAATGTTCTCTCTAGCTTCCTTAGTCGTCTCCTCACGCTGCTGAGCGAATTGCTGTGCCCGCTTCTCGTTCTGCGCATCTCTCTGCTCGCGCCACTCACGGATGACCGCGGGCTCCTCTTCCTCTTCAACGAAGGCGTTGTAGCCGGAGTTGTAGTTTACGCTAGGAGCAGCGGTGATGCCAGCGCCGGGAATCTGCCCAGGGGTGACAGCCTGTGTATTCATCTGTTAGACGGCTCGAAGAGCGACAGTGTGGCATGACGAACCTCGTTCTGGGCAAGGTCTGGGAATTGCGACTCGAACGTCGACTCCTCGCTGATGACGTTTCCACTACCTCCACCCCCAAGAAGATCATCGTCGCCGGCTCCAAAGGCGATGGCATCGTCACCAGTAGCAAACTGATCGGCGTCGTCACCAAGAAGCGCCTTCTCGCGGGCAAGGAAGTCGTCGGTAGATGGTTCGGCGCCGGAGTCCTTGATGTCGGTTTGGGCTGGATGCGATTCGTCAGCCTCAGGAAATACATTTGCGCTGAGAATACCTACCACCCGAATCGAAGTCCTCTAGCGAAGGGAATCTGTCGGCCATTTTGATGCCTGGTTTGTGCGTTGTTGAAGAACAGGAAAGAGAGATAGGTTGTCGACGTGGCTGCTGGGGATCAGATGCCAAAGTACCGATCGAGATAGAATTCCGCCTAGAAGTGAAGCTGTACAAGTTGGGTGTCAATAGTCGAATTTTCTGTCTGAAAGCGCTCGAATTCAATGGCGACTGTAGGTTTGTAGAAACAAGTTGAGGTAAAGTATGGTATGTCAGTTACCTCTGGTATGTGATAGGAACAACGGGAGGCTACCTTGGATGGTACGGTGCTTGCCGTGTGCAGTGTGTAGTAACAGGTATCCACTTTGAAGCTGTCCCCATCGGTTAGTTGAATGCGCCTCTGGTGAAGTGTCACCCATGTGGTCCGAGCAAGCCCCTGTGGCTTGGGGTTTTTTGGGCAGAGAAAATCAGTGGATATATACATATACTGGATACTGCCAGGCGAATTTCTACTTGGCTTATCGCTATAGAGAGAGCAGGAGCGACCACGTCTGAGCCATCAGCGTTGTTTTGATTCTGGTTGACCTCCGTTAACTGACTCCCATATCACCGTCTCTTTTCTCAGCAGCAAGGTCGCCATTTCATCTCGCGGAGCAAAATTATCGTAATCCCGGTGTTGCAGTCCATCTATCTTACTGTCTGGCCATCTGCACAGGAGGACTACCAGATGCATTGATCTGGACGCTTTGCGGAAGCAGCTTTGGGAGGTCAGGTGTTTGCTACTAAGATTTCTGACCCAGAGATTCCATTGACTGACTGATTGAATACCTTGGCCGGTCCTTCTTTACCTCACTCCTCCCACTCACTCTTTCACCCTAACATACACTTTCTCTCACTCTCTCGCCTACCTTGCCTCACTTACCTCACTGGATTAATCTTTCTTGATACTTTTTCAAGCACTGCATCTCGGAGGTTTTTTTTCTTCCACTTCGCAGAAGTTCTCTAAGTCATCATCGCATCAACCATACCCATCCAATATTCAATTTCAACGGGGTTTGCCTTTTTATCAAAGGAAACACGTCCGCGTTCGGATCGTGTTTGCCTCAAGTAAAGCAACTGGAAACCTTCTCATTGCAGACACTGTCGCAGAGATCACTTCCGAAATACCTACAACACCCAAGTAGCGCCAGACTAATATGGCATACAACGACGATGCCGTGCTGGCAAAGCTATCGGCTCTGAATGAGAGCCATGACAGCATTGCAACTGCTGCACAATGGATCATGTTTCACAAGTAAGCCCAGCAGATGAGTTTCGAATCCCATACTTCTCACTTGAATGGAATTGACTTTGACCTCTTCTCAGGAGACATGCAGATCGCACCGTTGCGCTATGGATGCAGCGTCTTCGCGACTCATCGAGCACCAAGAGACTAAGCTTGGTGTATCTTGCAAATGGTAAGGGCCCTGAAGCATTGCAAAGTCTTTGTCTTCCTGACGACGAAGTACCTACAACATGAATGATTCTGACACACTCACAGAGGTCACCCAGCAGTCAAAGGCACGACACAAAGAGGACTTTCTTGTGGCCTTTTCCCCTGTCATCGCTGAGGCGACGGCCTTAGCCTACAAGGGAGCGCCGGCTGAGATCCAGAACAAGCTTAGAAGGGTCATTGACGTTTGGAAAGACCGCTTCATCTTTGAGCCACCTGTTCAACAGGCCATCGAACGCGGCATTGATGGTAAATGCTCTCCAGATACGATAGCAATATGGTGTACTGATGATGCTCTAGAACTCGATAAGGCTCGAGGAACCGCCAAAGCAAATTTCGTTAGTCCCGGAATGGGCGGTGGTGGCCCCTCTGTTCCAGTAGAGCTCACTCCGCTCGTCACCTCCTATACCAATGTATCGAAGCTCAACCTACCTACTAAGACGGCTGTGAGCACTGCCAACCAGGATTTCGAAAAGGTTACCGACCCCTCGACACCCGTCCCATCCGCCCCCGTCTACGCAGCAAGACTTAATGGTCTCTTGAAGAGTTTGGCGAGTGCTGAGGGCGCCGTCGCGGAATGTGCCAAGGCCAGGAAAGGCCTTATTGGCGAGTTGGAGAAGATGCTCAGCGCAAGTCAGGAGGCACTGGCGAACGACGAGAGACAGCATGCCGAGCTGATGTCCCGAAAGGCTGAGACGGAGGAGAAGAGACGTGAGATTGAGCAAGCCATTATGCGTGGACTACCGACGCATGAGGCTTCGCAATCCCCCAGCAACGGGGCATCCAAGACGCCTGAGCCTGAGAGACCAGAAGTTGAGGCGCTCACACCTCCCCCCATGGAGGCCTTCACACCGCCGTCTGTGGAAGCGCTGACACCTCCCCCTGTCCACGACGAGTCGCCTATCCCTCACCACACAGAAGAGGATCGTGCCCGCTCGGCATCGAGCCAGGGTTTCCAGCCTCCGGCAGCGTCGGGCATCGAAATGCTATCAGCCCTTGCCTCGCAGTACCAGTCTATTCCTGTCTCGGCAAACGGCGCGAAGAAGAGACGCCGAATCGACGGAGACGAGTTCCCGGACCTTGGAGGCGATGATGGAATCGATGCCGACGTGGCAGAGATGCTGCGTAAGGAAAGTAACGGCAGTGCTTGAAAGATCTGTGTGCTACAGACTGCACCACGTCGACTACTCAGAATACAGGCACGACCTAGAGAGATTTGGAGGTGGTTGAGCGCGTAGTATTGAGATACTAGAAGGGGCGCCGCAGGCATCATTGGTTTTCACGGCCGGCTGCGAAGATTGGTCACTCGAAGGCTCACTACAGGACGGAACCTCGACATCTGTACCAATCCTGACTCGAGACAGGAGATGACCTGTGAGCCACTGGCCATTCTTCGAGGACATGGTCTAAGGTGGAATCTGGGAGGATCGAGGCCTATTGCAGCCTCATGTGTTTATAGTATGTAAGAAAGCTAGGAAGCCAGGAATCACAAGCAATTAGTAGAGCTGATTTGATTTCTTGATGAATGGTTAAATGGTTAAATGACATGTGAGTGACCAGATTAGGGCGAATGGTGAACAGCACGTTAACTACTGCCGCAACTAAGGCATGTAGTTAGTGAGTGCTTTCCCCTGTCCTCGGCTGGTGCGGAGTGAGCAGTCGGCGAAAAGATATGCACGGGCCGACTATCACCGAGGGGCTCTGTTAGCGGGCAGCAGCGTCCCGTCCGCTGTCAGCATTCCCCCGGGTATGGGCCATGCATCGAGCGCTGTAAATTTCGAGTGCAAACCGATGACGGAATCTCTCCGGTCCTCTCGTTAAACTACCTAGGTCGTGGCTGTATTCATGCGCAACCCGTCGAGCCTCTTCGTATAATGGTGCACCCTCCTTCAACGCTTTCTGACTATGCGCCTCCCATGAGATAAATTCATTTCCCAATTCCACCATGGCTATGGGAGTTGTGCGATCCGCGGTGTTGCTCCCGCACCGCGCCGGGAGCTGCCCGACGACATTGGCATCGCTGATGACAACCCTCCCCGGCCTAAGCAATACCTCGACGATTACGCCGGTTCTACAATATTCTCTGCTGTCACAGAGTAGGGGCTTCAGCTCCAAGCCTGTTCAATCATTATCTGCAGCTCGTTCTGCTGCTACCATCCACCGATTTGCGCGACAACGACCCGTTCCTCTTTGCCAAAAGCCTCAATCACCCGGACCGATCGCGATCCTGCGCTATCTCTCGAACGGGTTTTCTAAGCAACGAGACCCTCAGTCTGCGACGCAAACTCAGGCTACGCGAGACGGTGATAAGAACGCAAACCAGACCGAACCGTCCTCACGAGAGCCCGAACAACCTGATGACTTCCAAAAGAGCGAGCGGGCTGCCAAGGCTGCCCAGGTCAACCTCAGTGCGAAGTTGTCAAAGGAGGGCAAGTCGCAAGGTGGCAAGGCCGGATTTTCCGAAATTTGGAGACTGATCAAGATTGCGCGGCCGGAGCTGCGGTGGCTGGGAATCGCCATGATCTTCCTCATCATTTCGTCCGGCGTCACCATGTCTATCCCATTTTCCGTTGGCAGAATCCTCGACATGGCTACCAAGGATCCGGCCGAGGACGCGCGCTTGTTCGGTCTGACCATGCCGCAGTTCTTCACAGCCTTGGGCGTCATCTTGACCGTTGGAGCCATGGCCAACTTTGGGCGCGTAATCCTCCTGCGTATTGTTGGCGAAAGGGTTGTTGCCCGTCTGCGCTCGACTCTCTATCGGCGAACATATGTACAGGACGCCGAATTTTTCGACGCGAACCGAGTTGGAGACCTCTTGTCGCGACTCAGCTCTGATACCGTCATCGTTGGAAAGTCCATCACCCAAAATATCAGCGATGGTCTGAGGGCTCTTTTTAGCGGAGGAGCCGGTTTCTGTGTCATGGTCTGGCTTAGTCCGAAGTTGACTGGACTTCTCCTCATTATGCTGCCACCTGTTGCAGTCGGAGCCTTCTTCTACGGTCGTGCAATCAGAAACGTGAGCAAGGGTATCCAGAAGAATCTTGGTACCTTGACGAAGATTGCCGAAGAACGCCTCGGCAACGTGAAAACGAGCCAGGCATTCGTGGGAGAGATCCAAGAAGTCGGCCGCTACAACCGCCAAGTCAAGAAGATATTTGCTCTGGGTAAGAAGGAATCCACGATCGCTGCCACTTTCTTTGCCTCGACGGGCTGGGCTGGTAACATGACCATCCTTGCCATGCTCGTTGTCGGCGGCAACTTTGTCCGCGACGGCGCCATGACGCTAGGAGACCTGACATCTTTTATGATGTACACGGCTTTTGCAGGATCCAGTCTGTTTGGTCTATCGTCTTTCTATTCAGAGCTGATGAAGGGCGTCGGTGCTGCCAGTCGCCTTTTTGAGCTGCAAGATCGAAAGCCCGGCATCTCACAGACAGTCGGGCTCAAGGTGAAGTCTGCACAGGGCCCGATTCGGTTCTCAAACGTTTCGTTCGCCTACCCTACACGGCCTGCCGTCAATATCTTCAACGATCTTAACTTTGAGATTCCTTCGGGCAGCAACGTCTGTGTTGTGGGACCCTCGGGTGGCGGTAAATCTACCGTTGCCGGTCTGCTGTTGCGATTCTATAATCCAATCGCTGGCTCTATTACGATCAACGGTGTAGACATTTCAAAGATGAATGTCAAGTCACTGCGACGCCGCATTGGCATGGTTGCGCAAGAGCCTGTCTTGTTCTCTGGGTCGATTGCTGACAACATCTCCTACGGCAAACCCAACGCCACCCGAGCTGAAATCATCGCGGCCGCCCGGAAGGCCAACTGCAACTTTATCAGTGACCTTCCCTCTGGGTTGGACACGCAGGTCGGAGCCAGAGGCTCACAGCTGTCGGGAGGTCAGAAGCAGCGAATCGCCATTGCGCGAGCGTTGATCAAGGACCCCGATATTCTTATCCTCGACGAGGCGACCTCCGCCTTGGACGCCGAATCCGAGACGCTTGTCAACGCCGCACTTACCTCGCTTCTCAGAGGCAGGAACACGACCATTTCTATTGCTCACCGACTGTCAACCATTAAGCGATCTGACCTGATCATTGTTCTTGGCAACAACGGCGGGGTCGCAGAGATTGGCAAGTACACGGAGCTTTCTGCCGACAGCAACAGCGCATTTAGCAAGCTCATGGAGTGGCAGATGAGCGGCGGCGATGTTCCCGATCCTCGCTCTAGTGACAGAGCTCATATTACAGAAGAGGAAGAGATCGAATCCGACCTTGAGAGGGAGGAGGGTGAAGAGGAAACTGAGGAGCAGGTGCAGGAGGAGGCGAGGGAGAAGGAGGCGCGGCGGTAAAAAGTATATACTACCTGGTCTCCGGACAAGAGTAGGATTGCTTTGAAGGCGGTTTCGTGTGTGATTTTTCTTGTGTTTTATATCAAAAAGGCTGCTTACAGATGAAGCAGCGATTCAGCAGCAACGGCGAATCACTTACTGCTGCTATGGGCGCAGCTCACAACGTGCTGCCGTCTTGTGTACTACAAATTATTCATGGGTTACACAGCATCATAGATTAACTCCGCTCGATCTTAATGGACGTCTGGAGTGCACCAAATTCAACACTTTGAATGCTTCCCATCGCCAGATGATAGAATGCGATGTGCGTAGTACCCTTTGAGTTACCGGGCTCAAGCACTATAAGCTGCTCTAGCTTGTCTATGTACCATGACCCTCGACACCGTGGAGGCTAGAAAAGTCTAGTCTCATACTTACTCTTTATTGATCACTGACGCCGTTCTAACTAAACGGCAGGTTGGCGTGCTGTGTCGCTGAGCCCAAAGCGGACGGTGACCGGAAGCTTCCATTGGAGAAGTTGGGGTTCCCAATAAGCTCCGAGCTTCCCATGTCTGCAAGCGGAGCTCAGCTCTTTCAGTGTGCCATGGCCACAGCGCCACCTCCACTCACCTTGGATGTCTTGAATCGAATCCCCAACAATAACACGTGAAAAGCATCTCACCTCATTCCTTCTCATAGCCCGTGGTTCATCGTGGGAAAGTCGCTGTATATCTTTATCTTGAATCATCTAGTCCTCCATTTATACCACCAAACCAATCTCACGCAGCATTATCGTCTTCATCATGGCTACGCAGACCGAGGGCACTTTTGAAGTGGACGGCCAGAAGCTTCACAGCACAACATGGACGGTAGGTTCTCATTCCTTTCGGTTTGTTTATCCATGACAACTCGCGGGCATACATAGATACTGACGCTGCACCAAATAGCCCGAGGGTCCCGTCAAGGCCAAGCTCGTCTTCGTACACGGCTTCAGTGACCACGTAGGACGGTACGACGAGCTCTTCCCCAGCCTCGCCGGCCGCGGCATCCAGGTCTTCAGCTGGGACCAGCGCGGATGGGGCCGCAGCGCCGCGACAAAGGCCGACCGGGGCCACACGGGCCCGACGTCGCGCGTCCTCGCCGACGTGGCCGCCTTTATCCGCTCCAAGCTCCCGTCCCCGCCTGCGGACGCGCCCGTCTTCGTCATGGGCCACTCCATGGGCGGTGGCCAGGTCCTCGCGCTGGCCAGCGACCCGCAGTACCACGACCTCGTCGGTCAGGTGCGCGGCTGGCTCCTCGAGAGCCCCTTTATCGCCTTCACGCCCGGCGAGGAGCCGAGTTTCTTAAAGGTGTTTTTCGGCAAGCTTGCGAGTAAGGTCCTGCCCAAGCAGCAGCTCGTCAACGAGATCCCCGCCGAGCACCTCACGCGCGACAAGGCGGCGCAGCAGAGCATCCGCGACGACGACCTCATGCACAACACGGGCACGCTTGAGGGGTTGGCGGGCATGCTGGAGCGGACGGATCAGCTTGCGCAGAACAAGCTGACGCTGAGCGGGAACGTCAAGAGCCTTTGGCTGGGCCACGGAACGGAGGACAAGACGACATGCTTTAATGCCAGCAAGAAGTGGCTTGGCGCGCAGACGATTGACGATGGGCACCATAAGCCGTACGAGGGGGCGTATCACCAGCTGCACGCGGACCTGTGCAAGGACGAGTTCTTCAAGGATGTCGGGGATTGGATCCTTGAGAGGGCTGGCGGGGAGCCTGTGGCGAAGCCCGAGTCCAAGTTGTAGGAGACTGGATGGGCCCGCGGCATCTCTGTCTTTGCCTTTAGTCCATGTAGCCGGTACTGGTGTCGTGACTTTTCGGCTGGTGCAATATCTCTCTTTCGTCTGGCTTGGTGATGGTGGTGGTCGAGACCATGTACGCTGCCGAAGTCGCGGACTGCTATACCTCACTATCATGCCACGATGGTATCCTGATCGGTGATTTATCTACACTTGAAAACGTCCAGATTAAATCTGCATCCACACCAAGGCCAGCTTCTAGGAATCAGCATGGTATATAAGAGATGAAGAGATATCAAGGGTAGTGATGCGCCGCTCTCTGGTAGTGTCTACGTATGTAAGAGTTCCATTTTCAGCAGTATATTAATAATATTCAAGTTATTTGCATTGCAAGGACACTACGCTGGGGAAAGTCCCCGCATCATGGATTAAATACATATTCAATCATGCTTTTGGTGTTTATCTTGGCCTGTGAATGGTTACTCCTAGTAAATCGATGCCAAGGTTGCCGAGTGGATGGGATGTGACCCGGTTCCGGTTGTGCCCGAAGCACATGAGAAACGGGAGACCCGAATGGCGCCCAGTTCCGGCAGGTCTCGGCGCCGGGGTGGTCCAGGTCCCTCCAGGTAACGGTTTGTTTCGAACCATAAAGTCGACCCGCATCCCCGGGATTCTTCCAACTTCATCCCGTTCTATTTCCAGTCGCGGATCTTCGTGGTTCGTTTGGGCTGCTACTTTCGGGGCGTACTTTGCTGAGAGCTGACCGTCAGGGTCCGCTCCAACTCTCTCTCTCCCTCTATCGATTGGAAGAACCGCAAAGCACCTCAAAATTGCTTCTGCCCTCTACTTTCAAATCTGTTTATTTGTTTCACAAGTCGGCTTGAAAGCTTGGGGAAGAGGACGAAAGTGATCTGTTGAAGTCATCGACATCGCCAAAGTGTCCGATTCTATCAGCTCCCGTTCGGAACCCAAGCAGAGGACTGACTACCTTAACGTGGCTGGCGTCCACTTCAGAGATTGTGTCCACCACCAATCGCAGCGCTGAAACAATGAGCTGTTGGGGTGGGCGTCACACACCTTGTCTCCCATGCTTTCCCTTCAATACTGGTCACTAACACTCTCGAGATCAAGCGAAGGCAGTTTCCACGTAACCTGATGGTAAGTCCACCGACTTTCTCTATCGTTGTGTAAAGACATTTGACCCAGTCGAGCCAACCCAATGCTAATGCAACTTAGTCTTGACCTGTCCATCACCTCAATCGCGTCGCCCGAGACGGCAGTCCCCCTCCCCTTTCCCGTGGGCAAATGATTGGTTCACAGTCGTTTTACCTGATGAACATGTTCTTTCTTTCCATGTCTAACCTCCACCTCCTCGGCACTTTTGACCAGCAAATCGGCACGGTAGAATAAGCAAGAGACGCCAGCGGGGTGCGCACCTCACACAGCTCGACGACAACACATCCCACCCGCTTGCTACCCCCGCACCTCCTGCAGCGATCCTGCCCCAAGGAGCTTGTAATACTCCGTATCAGCCACTATGTCTTTCCCGAAAGCCCGATTTGAGAGGGGAGAAGGTGTGAGCTTTGTTTGTTGGTCAGGGGCCCAGGTTCCGAAGCTCTTTGGAATATCTTACCTTTGGCGACATAACCCAGACATACGAATCTCCATTCTACACCACCCTCCATTTGCCTCTGTTGCCACCCTTCCTCTTACCTCACAGCCCGTCAGCCTGATTTATATCGATACATTGGAAACAGGGATTCGACAACGTCATATAATCAACTAGTATCCTTCATTGCGCATAACTTATTATTTATCAACCTGACGTCCGCCGCCGACATGGAGCCGGACCTCTCCATGAGCATCACCATGCACCCGCATCCCTTCGGCTTGCACACGCCATCCCGTCTCGCAAACACCTCCAGTCGAGGCTCAATGCAGCTCTCCAGTGAAGATGCCGCAGCTAATGCCTCTAGTACGGCCATAGAAGCCGCGTCTCATCGTCCCGCACCGCACGATGAGAAACACGAGCCCATCGCCCGCCACTCTACCGCTGCTACCGACGTCGAGGGGCAGCCCCGTTTGCGATTCGATTCGGACCCCTACGGCCTCTCCGCGGCCCTCAAGACGCCAGAGGACCTCGCCCAGATCAGAGCAAACACCTCGCGCAAACGGGACAGTCACCCCGCCGCCGACAAACCCAGCGGCAGGACTTCGCCAAGCGGCTCCTGGTACCATGGCCACAAGGTACAGAAGTTCTACGAAACGCAGAACGCGGCCATCGAGCGCATGCTCAAGTCCGTAGACGAGCACGTTGCCGAGGCCCGCCAGGAAGCCGGCGACGACCAGCTGCAGTTCCGGATCGCCGTCTGGGGCTCCTTTGCCGCAAACATTGCCCTTACAGCCCTGCAGCTCTACGCGGCCATCAGTACCGGCTCCCTGTCGCTCATCACCACAATGGCCGACGCCATTTTTGATCCCATGAGCAACCTGACTCTCATCCTGGCCGGCCGCGCCATCAAGAGAGTGAACCCGCGCCGTTTCCCCGCGGGCAAGGCCCGCCTCGAGACTGTCGGCAATATCGTCTTCTGCTTCCTCATGATCTCGGTCTCGCTCATCATCATCGCCTTCGCCGCGCGCGAGCTGGCTACCGAGAGGGAATCAGCCAACGAGACAAAGGCCTTCCGCATCGAGCCAATCATTGCCGTCTGTTGCGCCTTTACAACCAAGTTTGTGCTCTTTTTGTACTGCTTCTCCTTGCGAAACCGATACTCCCAGGTCCGCATCCTTTGGTCCGACCACCGCAACGACTTGCTAGTGAATGGCTTTGGTATACTCACGTCCGTCGGCGGTTCAAAACTTAAGTGGTATATCGACCCAACTGGCGCCATAATATTGTCACTGATCGTATCCGGTATCTGGTTGCGAACCGCCATCGCCGAGTTTTTGCTGCTCGTAGGCGTCACCGCCTCGATCGAAACCCAGCAGCTCATCACCTATGTCTGCCTGACGCACTCACCTGCCATTCAGGGCATCGACACGGTGCGTGTCTACCACTCGGGCCCACGGCTCATCGCCGAGGTGGATATCGTCATGGAACCCGCCAACACCCTCGCTCAGACGCACGATGTGGCAGAGGCGCTGCAGGTCAAGTTGGAGAGTCTACCGGATGTGGAGCGGGCCTACGTACATATCGACTACGAGACTACACACAAACCGGAGCATGCGTTCAAGAAGGACCTGTAAAGATGTGTAGTAGTATGCGCCAAGTAGCCGATAGAGAAGCTCTCACAATAGAAATCGAAGAGTATTATCAAGTAAATTACAACCTTGTTCTTTTTAGGGCCAAATTCGAGCGACAGGACCGAATCATGATCAAATTACTGCCACGTTTCCGCTCACAAGGCCCTTGACGTCAGAACGAGTTGAGGGCCTGCCTCTCTTGTACTTCGTACGAATTATATACCAATGAGTATCCGCTCCCTAGTAGTGTGATGGCAAAAGGCACACACTCTGCTCTTCGTGATGTAAGCTAGGTAAGCTTGACATTAGCATCCCAGAGCCATCCTCAATGACAGGGAATACGCACTCTGCCAAAAGGCTGCCTCGATGTCCCATTGGTGATCTCCCCGCTCATTGAGCTGCTTACGAACTAGCATACCCGCGACATTCTGACCACACCCAGAAGACTTCAGCCACTGGTTACAATAACATCCAGGCCGGAAAGTCACTGAGCGTAGCTGAAGCAGTGTTGATAGACGTAGTCGCCGGATAAATGGTTCTTCTACCTGGTGGCTCTGTCTTACACATAGCCGGAACCCAACGACGAAGCTATTTCGGCCATAGAGAATTGGGGTGGCTTCTTGTTCGATCTGCCTGCATATCTGCAGAATCTCGACGTGGGGTTTCCTGTGTGTGAGCGACACGACGCGAGGTCTCGGGCGGGGGGCGCGTAGGTAGGCGACCTGGTGCTCCGGCGGCTCAACTTTGACGTGGAGTTGACGGTGGCTGCTCGATACGATAATGGGTTCCGGAGTAAGGAGCAGGAGCTCGTAGATGTCTAGGCGGAGCTCATAAGGGAGACCGAAAAAGTCTAGACGGCGTGGGCGAGGCTCTGGGGTGATTGATCGCAGCGGCTATAAGAAGTATACATGTTTAATAATCCGTTCTTTCAAATGAGTTCCAGAGAAGATTGGTTCTATCGGAGGACGACGAACAGGGCTACGAGCATGCGAATATTGGATTTCAATGATACGAGGTAGGTCATAGGCTGTAGAGTGCAAAGGAGACGAGCAGTCCAGTACCTAACTGCTGGACTGGAAGTGCCGTGCCGGGTAGACCCTTGGTGCAGATCATCAGCTTGAGCTGCGAGAGCTGTTGGATCCCCGCACCACGATGCGGAGAATGGTCCACAGGGTCCTTCTCGCCTTGCCCACCTCAATGCATCCCTCACCTCATGTGACGTGTGTAAGGTGTTTAAGGTAGTGTAGGTATGGCATGGTCAACTCCCCAGACTATCCACACTTGTGTCCAATGTCTCCTGCACTCTGCCCCAAAGCATGGTGGAACTTCAGATAGATTTCTTGGTGATGGACAGAAGATGAAACGCATACTTACGATGATGGCTTGCGTCTGTAGCTCTGGCTCCAACGTTGAACAGCCAGGACTGGGCGAGTAGATGATCCCGTCTGTAGCGTATTGGTGGTAATGGTCATGAGCACTGGGGCTTTCCATTGCGGATGACGAGTATGATGCAGCAGTCTGTCTGCAGCATACCTAGAACTGACGGGATGATGTTAGACGAGCTGGGGGACGGGGACGCCATACATGCAGTCGTATGCAGCAGTAAGGCGGGGCAAAAGATTGGGACTATGGAAGGATGAGGTGCCGATGGACGGATGAGGAGTGAAGGAGACGAGGAGGTGTTGGAAAGTTGTGCAGATTAATCCGGCGCATGGCTCGGTTCGCGTTTCCAAGGGTCCTTTGTCTCTCTTTTTCTGATGGGAACATCGTTGTCCGATCGAGGAAGCCTCCCATGTCCCGGATTGCTACCGGTAGGTGAGATAGCTATGGGCGAGACATGCGGGAGGGGAGGAGCGAGGAGCTTCCCGAGTCAACGTCATTTCCTTCCCGGTAGTCCTTTTTCTAATCTCGCAACTTCCCAATGGCAGATAAGGTAATGCGAGTCTGGGTCTCGGGGGGTGAGGAAGGAAGCCGGAAGATGCGGGGAAGCTGCGGGCATGGAACTTTCCTCTTTCCATCTATCTACTATTAGATATGGGTAGGACCGTAGGAGCTACGGACATGTTACGCACACTTTCCCAGCTTCAAACTGACAGCTTCCCGTCGACAGCTTGGAGGGTGGGGAAGGAGGGGTTGGCGACTGGTGCCCAGGCAGTTTTCCGCCTTCTCCCTTCAACTTGACAAAGGTTGGATCGCCGTCATGAGATGGTCAAGGTGTAGGTACCTAGTCGTGCTGCCGGTAGTATGTATTATCGGAGCAGAAAAAGGTTGAATGATGAACCAGGATGACTGTGGCGGCTAGTAATGGTAATGCATGACAGAACCTAGATCATCTCACGAGGTGGTCTATGGTAAGGATGCCTGAGGAAATACATCAGACGGTTTGGTAATTGGCCTTTACGAGGATTGAGATGGGATTGCTCAAATGACACGTCTATTTCTTGCCCAGCAATGAAGGGAAATTGCTGTTAAGACGAGCAAGAACTTGAGAAGCATCTCCCTTGATACCCAGCAAAGAGCTCCGAGACGTCCAGAAAGTGCGTCACGAAAGCTGAAGAAAACTCTCGAGTGATATGAGGCTTGAAGACACCAGAAATGGACAGGGAGGTCAAAAGTCTGAGAGAAGAAAGGGGCACGCATGCCAGTCTTGCCCATCTTTTTCTTTTACTCTCCCCATGTTTCAATTCAAGAAGACTCAAGTCATTTTCAACAGCTACAGCTTTCTGACCTGCCACTCTGATATTCTTCTACTTTCCCTCGTTGTTACCTTCAGGTTAGTTCCCTTATCATAGGAGCTGTTGGCAGTTGTTTCTTCTCTTAATCCGACTTCATATTCCTGACCAACCATGCATCGGATGGGGAGATGCTGCATGAATGTCTTATGCTTCCAGTTCCACTACCGTGCTGCAAGTTGTGGGACCCAAGGGCGAGTGACATGTTTATATGGGACGTTCCTGAAGGGGACAAGGAACGGGTCTCGAGCCTCGGCAAGAATGGCCTAAAATATCTGAGTCGCGTGTGGCCGTTGAGCCATCATTTCCGCCTCTGGAATCCTCATATAGTCGGAGAATGGATTGAGGAACACGTCGTGTACAGATTTGCGTCGAGATCCTCAACGGAGCTGACCATTGAGGGGATACATTGGATTAAATTGGTCCTAGATGCAGGAAAGGGTTGAATTGAGGAAACAAAGGACGGAAGACATTTGTGAAGGGGAGAATTTTACGCCAGCGGCAGGCACTGGTAAGGTGTGACCAGACCGGGATCCAGTCCGAAAAGGTGCACAAGCTCTGACCTTCCTTGGCAGACGTTCGAGTTCCAATGCTTTTCAGCGCGAACCTTCAAGGTGGGTCACTGGAGCTTCCAAACAGGCCGGGAACACCACCTTAATGTACTACTATACCTAAACGTAAGTACGGATACCTGAGCCTACTATGTACAGAGACCCGCTGGGACGGCGCAATCCAAGAGTCCAAGTACCTCAGCAGCTTGCGCATCGCGTTCACAGACGTCAGATGCTCCGAAGGCACCTAGAGGCACGTATAGATACATACCGTAGGTACTTTGGCTGAACGTTGTCGAAGCTCCTGCCTCCACTTCTTTCTTTTCGTTGCGTCCATCCTTCCATCCTTGGATTTTTCTGTTCTGAACAGCAGATGGGAAAGGTTCCTCCCTTTGATTCTTATCCTCCTACAGCTGCAAACCTATGCGGAATAGCTGACAATATATCCCACAGTTGCATTTGCTCAGTTGCAATTTCCGTAGCTGCAACGGCCCTTGCTTGTGCAGCTTCCCAACGACCCACGCCGTTCCTTCTGTCCTATCCAAGGCCGCAAAGCTCTACCTGGGTCCCCAGTCACGCATCATCGACCTCGTTACGATACTGATACCAAGCTCTCTGCTTTCCACTCAGACAGAGGTAGAGATACCTGAAGCTTGGGACTAAAGCTGCTGCTAGCCCGCCCACCTTTTTTTTTTTTTAGCGGTACGTCCCTGTCAGGTTGTGCGACTCTCGCCGCTTTGCTGCACAATGACCCGAAGCTCTTCGTACAGGACGGAAAATGACAGGCATCGCGACTAACAACGATTTCCCGCTAATGACATGATTACGAGCCACAGAGTCCAGACCAACCGTTTGGCTGTCCAGACCGTCCACCTCCGATTGCGCGCATGCCTCTTCGCGACAGGCGTTTACTTTGATTCACCCTTTCACTTCACTCTGATAAACCAGCGCTGGTGACGTTTCCTTTCCCCGTTTGCTCTCCTTCCTCCCCTTTTTCCACCTTCCCTCTACCTCTTCTCTCCCGCAGCGTCGTCTCCAGGTAGGTCCGGATACACGGCCGAATACGAAGGAGAACCACATCATATTTTCAGGCCCGTCCGCGGATACTTACTTACTTCTCGCATAGCCAAGGTACCCTGGCCGACATCTGCAGCGAACCCACCTCGGAGCTGCCCTCCACCTCCACGCCCTCCTTCTCTCCGCATCAGCTCGCACCTGGACTGAACCTGGACCTAGACCGGGCTTCGACTTGGACTTGGACGCACGGCTCCTCATCCCCGCCACACCCATCCGCTGTCCGTCACTTCGCAAACAACTTTTGTCGTGCCACTCAACACCACCAACCTCCTACAAGAACACCTGTAATATACTGTTCATGGCCACTCGCTGAAAAACAGTTCCTCTGTCGTTGTATCGTTGATTCTGCTCTTTAGTTTTGTGTCTCGCAACGCCTTACACTCACAATGGCGCCGCTTCGTGGAGGAGAACAGGTCTATGCGACGGTTCGTCTTCCCAACCGCTATCGCAAAGCATAGAGGGCACACAGAAAAAAAAAAAAAGTAAACAAAGAGCTAACAGCCACTTTCGTATAGCTTCTGTTGAACGACACATACCTCCCAGGTTAGTTTCTGGCCCTCGATTTACTTTCAAAGCTCTGTTGACCATTCCGGGACTAGGCGCATTGGTTCTCGCTCATTCTCTCCGCGATGCGGGCACTTCCAAACAGCTGGTCGTTCTCGTCACGCTCGACACCGTATCTGCCGAGGTTATCACAGAACTCAAGGTGAGCTCGCGACAGCTTTGGCGTCAATTGGCCTCTCCGTGCAACATACTGATGTCTCCCCGGTGTAGGCCGTTTACGATCATGTCATCCCCGTGCCGCGCGTTCGCAACGCTCGACCTGCGAACTTGTACCTCATGAACCGGCCTGATCTCCATTCTGCCTTCACCAAAGTCAACCTCTGGCGACAGACTCAATTTTCCAAAATTGTCTACATTGATGCCGATGTTGTCGCCTACCGAGCTCCCGACGAACTATTCGACATTGCCGCACCCTTCTCTGCCGCACCCGATATCGGATGGCCGGATCTTTTCAATACTGGTGTAATGGTCCTGAGTCCCAACATGGGAGACTACTATGCTCTCATGGCTATGGCGGAAAGAGGCATTTCTTTCGATGGCGCCGACCAAGGTCTCCTAAACATGCACTTCAAGAATACATACAATCGCATCAGCTTCACCTACAATGTCACACCCTCGGCGCATTACCAGTACGTGCCTGCGTACCGACACTTCCAGTCCAGCATCAACATGGTGCATTTCATTGGCCCCGAAAAGCCGTGGTTCCAAGGTCGACAAGCGAGCCAGGGAGATTCGCCATTCGAAGACATGATTGGAAGATGGTGGGCCGTTTACGACCGACATTATAGAGTTGCCGTGTGTTTCCCAACGTTGTTGTCTTTCTGGCAGAACAAGAGCTTACGTCTCTATAGGAAACAGCACCTGCTCCGCCTCAAGAGCAGCAGCCACAACTTCGGGAGGAGCCTACTCCTACTCAGCAACAGCAAGCACATCAGGAACAACAGGTTCCCGAGATCGTACAGTATTTTACCAAAGGAGAATTCCAGCCGCAAGCTGCGCAAGCAGCATCAACGGGTGAGCATTATCACGGGGCGGAAACGCCCCGTAGTCACGGTGGCACGCACTACCAGACGACGCCCCCTTCCTCGGGTCATCCGGCTCATGGCCCTTCCCACCATGATGCCCATGATGCTGGCTCTTCCCAGCCGTTTGTTCATCACGAACAGCCCCATCATGGTCAAGGATCCCAGCCTGAGATCGCGTATCAGGCTGGTCATTCGTTACCCCCTTCGAGCGAGTCATTTGGTGCTTTTGCTGGAACGCAAGCTGAGGCTCGATCAGAGCAGATTTCAGCACATGAGGGGCGGGGTGAATCAGTACCAGTGGAGCAACCAAGAGAGCCAACTCCTCCGCCAGCATGGGACGCTCAGAGGTTCGTCAATAAAATAGCCGAGTAGCTCTTTTTTCGGATACTAACTTTTGTGATAGACAACCCCCACCGGCAGATTCAAGACCAGAGGCACTCAACTTCCCTTCACAGACGTATGAGATGTCTCAGGACCCCGCTCCATTTGTGCCCCCCCAACGATACCCGAGTCCCCCAAGAAATATGTGGTATGAGGTTCCGAAGGTTAAGCCAACGCAGAAGCCTCGTCACCTTTTCCCGTGGGAGATCAACCAACCCAAGCCGACCAGAGTCTTCACTACGGATTTGGCCGAGCCGGAAGCCGAGGAATCTTCGAGCACGCCGACTGGTGAGCACACAGCGTCCTCCATGACGTCCTCCACATCCCAGGCTCCCGCTGAGCCGTCTCTTTTAGGATCATCGACGACTGGTCAAAAGAGCGAGCCCAGCACCCCAGCCACTCCAACTATCAAAGTCAGCCCGTCGGACCCTTGGACCGCTTTCACACGGACGAATGCCTGGGACGAAGTACCCGAAATCGAGCGTTATGTCGAGGGTCTCCAGAAGCATCGTCGTGGAAAGAGCCAGGGCTCGGTGGGAAGCTCTGATGGAAAGACAGCAAAGGAGCATGGGCTCAAGCTCACAGACTTCCCTAGCGTAGTCGATAGACCTAGTCTTCCAGTCACTCCTGCACCTATCCGTCGGCCAAAGTTCTGGGGTGGTGGCCCCGGACCTGGCGACGGAGAGGATGACGAGGAACTGCCGGTCGCCCATGGCGTGCCGCCGCAGACTGACTGGGTATGTGTGCACGGAATTCGGTGGACTCCTGCAGACTGTCTTTGCGATTATACTAACCTGCCCTTGCGCCCCAAGGACCCTTCTGCACAGCTTCAGGAATTGGCTAAGCAACAGTCAGAGGCTTTGTTGAAGAAGCTAGGTGGTGGTGAAGGTAGTGGACCTGAGGGTGTGAGTCGAGAGATCCCAAAACGTTCCTTGCCGTTCGGCTCGGAGGGAGTGTTTCCACCTACTTATGTTGCGCAGTCGTCTAAAGGAGTGGTACTCAGTCCGCAGCCGGTGAAAGGCAGCGCGACCACGAGTGTCTTGCGCAATCTGGGTGGTGAGCAGGCACAGATCCAAGAGCCGGCGTACCAGGGTCCAGGTACCGCCTGGGAGAGAGGAGAGGGTGCTCCGTTGTGGGAGACACCTGCACTGCCTACGGAGGAGCAGCGCGATGTGCTTGACACATAATGGGTAATGAAGTGTGATCACTCCTGTCTAATATTTACATTATGCAGCAGCAATATTTCAGGCTTACGAAGGATGGATATGGTGGCATATGGCAAGGAAAGGGGAACTTCATTGAATTATATTGGAGGCGATGTATTCATTGCGGATGCGGGGGTGAAGAGGAGATAATGTCGAGATGACGAATGGCGAGTCAGACTAAATGAATTGGTACATATTGTCATTGTCAATATCCCAGCTTGCGTAGGCAACATGTTTTATCATCTCGTCGATTCAAAGCGTACATCTAGATGGGCCTCTTTTTGTGATATCGAAGCTTTCCAGCTTTCCAGGAAACCCCAATGGAGACTCCTATCGAATTTCAACCATGAATTGTAATGTGTTCACAGGGTCAAAGGTACAAAAGACCTTGGAGGGATGTGCGGTTCATTGTCCAAATACTTCCATACCTGGTACATGTCCACCTTACTCCATCGCCATTTCCGCTCTTTGTCACTGAATTATAGAAGACGAATTTCTCGAAGAGTGCTTATCTCGCGTATTTAGTATTCGCTAGTAGTCCTACAGAAAATTGGTATGATTTTTACACCTCAACCAGAAAAATACCCGCCCCAAACGCCGCGTAATGCCTCCTCCTGGCTGTATTTAATCATCTTCGTCGCCGGCTTCCTCGACCGTGACAGCCTTAGCCTTGCCCTTGCTGCTACTACCGCCCTCCTCCCCGGCATTTCCCTCGGACACCGCCGGGGCGATGGTGGTCGTCTTCTCCGGCGAGCTTCTGGGCGCGTCTTCGTCGTACCTCTGGGCTTCATCGACTGACATCTCCGATGGAGCGTCGTTGCCCAGTCCCGACAGACCGCGTCCGTTGCCAAAGAGCTGGTTCGCTCCGCCCCAGTTGGGTAGCACCGGGTTTGGGGCGAGGACCGGCGGCGGGTCTGTCTGGTTCGTGGAGACATCGAGGCCGGAGCCGACTGCTTCCTGTCTTTGCTCATCCGCGGTCGAGCGCGTTGAGAAGTCATTCGCAGCGGCGTGAGTCGAGTCGGCTTCCTGGGTCACGCCAATAACTGGGGCTTGCGGGACAGGTGCCTCTGAAGGCTGGACTGTTTCGCCCGATGCCGACAGCGGCCTCTCGGGAAATGGCTGAGATCCAGGGGCACCTTCTATCCGCTGAAGAGGAAGAAGTGACCATCCGGGGGGGATCACGACGCCTTCAGGAAGCTCAGTGCTGCCGGCGGGAATCGCGTTAGAGTGGTTTGCGGCTCCATGCCGTGTCACCACTGGGCCATTCACGCGCAGGGTCTGGTGGATAGGCACTTGTGACAACGACATTGCCGGAAGTGGCATCTGTTGTGACTGGCCTAGATTGAAGACCGGAGGGGTCAATCCAGGGTTTTGGGGTGCGTTTTGCACCTGTTCTGTAAGCTGTTGCAGCTGGCGAATACGGCTCAGTTCTGCTGTAAGAAGCTGGAGCGTCTGCAATTCCTGGTGCATGCTCTGAAGAGTTAGCACCTCACGCTGTATCATCTGCTCGAGCTGTTGAATTTGCTGCCGGATGGCTGGCATGTTGTTACCACCTGGCGTTTGCACGGCGGGCGTGAAAGGGCCAGCGGCACCTCCTTGAGCGAAGGGTGCCGGGATAGCCTCCTGGGGAACGCCCATTTGCTGTGCCAATTGCTGCATATTCTCGCCTTGGGCAAAACCGAGGCGGAGAGGACCAAGCTGGAAGACTCGCGCTGCGCCGTTGCGGGGTGGTTGCTGAGCTGGCTGACCGCCGGGAGCGGCACCAGGTGCATTATTCGCAGGCGGTTGCTGGCCAGGTGGGACAGCAGGCGCAGCTCCGAGACCGCCGAGACCAAGTCTGGCGAACATCGCTTCCCTGTTCTGCGGTGCGGCGCCATTGTTGTTGTTATCCGTAATGACGACTGGGCTTCGGCAGGTTGGACAGACTTGTTGACGCTCAAGCCAACTTTTGAGGCATCCAAAGTGTAAAATGTGTCCACACGGAAGCTTCTTGGGTCGCACACGCTCCACGGCCCCGTTGCTTGGGTCCCATGGACGCATCTCCTCTCGGCAGATGATGCATGTATCCTCCCGTCCCAAGTCTTCCTCGGTAGCGTCGGGGTACTTGTTCATGTCCTCGACGGCCTTGCGGTAACGCCAGAGTGCCGAGCCCCTCTTGATGACAGATCTGGCTGTCATGAAAAGGTCACGCATGATGTGGATTGGCAGGCCGTAGAATGTGAGCAGGATACCGAAGAACACCAGATAGATGGCCAGTTTCACACAGTCTAGACGCTGTCAGAGCATGGCCATGGCCGCAGAGTCTCGGTGGGACTTACCAGCAATTAGGTCAAGGATCAGAATCCACTGACCCTTTGCCTCCCATCCCGGAACCTCAATGTCCATTTCATCAATGTCCTCCTCGCGAGGCAAGTCAGGCTGATCCTCGCCCGCACCATCTTGTTCTCGCTGCCGAATGAGTTGCTCGCGCTCCTCGCGGACTTGTCTTCGTCGCTCCTCTAGACGCAATCTCGTTTGGGTCTTGACAATGTTCTGCTCCATCACTGATACCAAGTAGCGGATTCCAGTTCGTCCGGAGCATGTTGATAGAACGGCGAACTCGAAGAGGAACATGACCATCATGTTAGGACGTGCTTGTTGGATGACTGTAGAGACAGTATATCGGAGAAGCCAGGTGTCGTATACCAAACTCAAGAGAAGCGACAAGCTGAGCCGAGTGTGGAAGAGGCCGGGGTTCGCAGGAGGTTGTTGTTCGAGGACCTCAACGCGGCCATCGCCTATCCAGCCCCAGACCTTGCCTGTCACCAGTGCGGTGAACATGACTAGGAACCACGCGCCAATCTCCTCCCGGAATATCGTCATCGCGAGGCATGTTTCGGTGATGGCGAACCAGGCTTTTTCGGAAAGTTGTTCGACTTCTACTTGTCGCAGCGGGCCATAAAGGAGTCGTTGCAGGCCGTATATCAGCGTGCCGTAGATGAGATAAATGAAGTTGACCAGGACCTGGGGGCATTTATTAGCTTCGTTCTCGGCGGGATCACAGCTGAGGCCCATGCAACGCACCAATAAGCAGAAGTTGCTCTGCGCGAGGTAAACCATGGCCGAATAGAAATTGGCTCGTTGGTGGAAGGCTGATACGACGACCGAGGCCGCCAGGGCCGTGGAAACCTGTGTCTCTGGGTCAGCAAGTTACAGGTCCGAGGTGGCCTGGCAAGTCTGGCGGAGACGGAGCGATGTGAACGGAGCTTGCTCGATAGCTCCAATAGAGTCACTTACCCCTGCGTACCACGCGAGCCTCATCTTGACTTTTGATGGGCTGTTAGCACGGGATTTGGTGATGTGGAGTGAGGGAAGCCCTCAAGTGCCCATGTTGTTGATGCAGGCCAAAGAAAGTCCGGATGCGCGGTGTTGGCGTGGTAGTACGTCTCTTTCGGAGGCTGTAGTTGATGCCACGTTAATGACAAGCATCCACTTGCTGTTTGCTGTAGTGGATTACCTGAGCAGAGCAGTGACGCCACAGTATCCCACTCCACTAACGCGGCACGGTTGGAGATGGATCACGCACGTGATGGTTCGCTCCAGCAAGGTAAGGCAGGTGAGTCGGAGCTACATTAAGCCGACTCCGGCCGCGATAAGACGGCAAGGGCCGGCTTTGCTCACCGAGCCTCTGATAAGAGTGACAGTCTTCCGCGATGACTTGGACGGCGCCCTCCTCTCGTCCGCTTGAGAACGGACTGTATACGCCAAGGAGAGACCAGGATCATCTTCCGTGTCAATTCTGAGGAGGGTGAGGTGGTTCTTTGCCTTTTGGAAAGTCATTCGTCTGTCCTAGTGAATGCGACAATGACCACTTGGTCCTAAACATCGCCTTCCTGCTTCACCCCGTGCTTCATCCAAGGTCACGATGACAGCTGCGCTGATGCCCATTGCTACTCCGGCACTTCTCACATCGCTAAGAAACCAAGCGCACGTTCCGCAGCACGCGTGGTACTTTATTGCTGCTACGACCTTAACCATATTGAACCGACCAGATGAGATACCACAGGTCTACAACCATGTCATGAAACACGGTCTTGGGCCTGATGACGTGAAGCCAGGCCCGGAGGAACAGCTCACAATATTGAGGAAGCTACGTGAAGCACTCGTCAAAGCCTCTGCAGTTGGAGGCTTGCCCAAGGTACCAAATTGACATCAGGATCTTCTGCTTGGTCATAATCACTAACACGATGTAGACCATCAACTCACTTATGGAGTTAAAGAAAGTGACGCCAGAGCACCTACTAGATGAGCCGCAAGGCCCAAATGATGCGCTCTCTTCATCGCCAACTGCACGGCATGTGGACATACACCACACCCCCTCTTCCAAGATCTTGCAGCGCGGCCAGGGCTTCTGGGACAACATCTACGGCAAGATATCGAGGCGTGTCATGAGTCAGATGGATCGGTCGGGCACAGAAGACCTCGGGTTGACCGCCCGGCTGATGTATGGGTATATCCTGAGCAATACCAACGTTCTATCCCCAGTGGAGACGTCGTACGTTCTCATTGCTGGGCTGATACCGCAGGATGTGAATCCTCAGCTCAAGGGTCATCTCAGAGGCGCTCTCAACGGCGGCGCGTCTGCGGAGGAGGTGAGGGCTGTGAGAGGCATGGTCATGGACATATGCAGGGCTTCAGGCATGAGCCAACTCGGCGAGGACGTACCTGGCGGATGGGGCTGGCGTAGCGAGGTTGCAACTGTATGATGGCTATGTATGCTACGGGGCGAGATAGATAGGAAACGACAGTGAAGCTTTTCTCGATCTGGAAAACTTAGAGTGGCTCAGTTACATCAAGTGACGGCGTGTGATATTTGGAAAGCCCTTCCAAGGCTTCTCGGCACCGTAGAAAGCCTTGTAGGCACAATGACATGTCTCCGACAACACATCACGATACCGGGGATGAGGCTCGGCGGGCATATCAAGACTTTCCGCCGCGGCCGCAATTCCGCGATAGACGAGGCTGGAAGCGATTCACTTAGCGACGAGAGCACGGCGAAGATTGACTGGCCCACAAACGCTGGCACCCAAGTGTCCGAGTTGAGTTATGATATTTGTGTTCCCGTGATATGATAGACTGTCGTACGAACGGAGCCAGTTGCCGCGCTGCAGGGCATGGGGGTAGTCGTGGACGGAGGCCCTGCCCGCATTGCATATATACATCATCCATACACACTTGCATACGGCCGTAAGCAAGCTCTTGAATACGGACTGGGGGGGGGGTTTCCTCATGGATATTGAAACCCGTTGTATAGAGCCCTGCCCTTCCCCGACTGAACCAACTGTCAGCATGGGTGGGAGGATACCTACCTAGCTGCTACGGCCTGCCTATGTCGTGCAACCCACCCCATCCCCAAAGATTGGCGCTGGGTTTCCGGGCCACACGATGGGTTCGCGCCGTGGAGATCAGTACATCGCGTACGACGTACGAAGTACAGCAGCATACTCTGTAGGGAAGGTCGTAGCTTGACCGAGATGGTGGGCTGCCAAGCTAACTTTACCCATGAACACCAACCACACATACACACACCCATGGAAGGAGTTGAGGGCATCACCACCAGCTCCGACGCCGAAGTCCGAGGAGTGCGATTGATATACACACCAGATTTGCGCCCAAGCCGGATACAGCCACTGGATGCAACAGCACCATCATCCTAGGCATTTTCCCTCTTGAGAATGGCACCCTCAGAACCCCTGCATTTCTGTCTGCCCCGTGGCTTCTGCTTGGCTACCACTCGGGTGGAGAGTTGCGAGAAAGGCAGGGCTTTTCAGGCAAGCCAAAGGCGGCGGGGGGCCTGGTTCTCTAGAGTCTGCATTTGCGGCTTGCCAGGCACCGTGGCACTGGCACCCCCCGGCGGTTAAGGGAAGAAGAAACAATGACAGAATTGGCGTGTCGATCTTTCCAGTCTTTCCTGTCAGGGAGCACCCTTCCGAGCGAGGTTCAAGGATCGACATGTCTCCGTCCGAATACCCTTACTGGCCTCTCTTTCTCTTCGCAGTAACTGCTCATTTTCCTGCTGTCACGCCTCTACCTGTTTCTCCAACCACACCTTTGAGTGTTGACGACAGAGTAGGGAGCGATTCGCTGGGGGAAGGATGTGCAACAGTGATCGGCGACCATCTTCCACCTCATCTTGCAGTGACTAATTTCGGATGGCTTTTCGTCCGGGAACATGAATATCATCTCCATGCCTGCGCTCCCCTGTCCCTCATGCCCTTGTCTGTCTGGGACTCCGACTCCGATTCCGATCTTGAGCCACTAAGTCTCTCAACGACATCAAGTCATCTGTCGCTCCGGATTTGCATTTTGATCGCTCAAGGGAGCAGCGAAACGTCGCTCATCGCTTGCGAAATATGATAACGTCAAAACACCTGGCCGGCCCCGGTTCGCTACAGGCTGCTTGCTTGCTTGTAATCTGCCCGCCACCTGCTCATCCATGATGCTATTCTTCGGCAGTGGAGCGCGAAGGATTGAGACTATCGATTTGGTCTGGTCACAACCGTCCAGAACTCCAGGTTTCCTCATCTACCGGCCATGTCAACCGTCACGCTTCCAATCCAAGTTCCCACCCCTCACGTGCCTCTCCGCCTCCGCCTCCGACTCCGACTCCTGCATAATCGCCCGCCCCAGCCTCAGCCTACATGGCCTCGCCGTCGGTGTTGTGTTTGCAGAACATCCCACGCCGCGCCTCCCATCCCCGCAGCAGCGAGGGCATCGCGAGCGAGGGGGGGGCCCGGGGGACGACAGACTCGCCTAGATTCATTGATTCAATGACCACGCCGGCCTTCCTCTTTCAGATAATAAGCTAGGCCCGAATACTCTACGCGAAGCCCGCCATCAAGTGCTCCAAGCTTCTTCCCGCACTCGCCTACAAAGGCGACCCCTGCGCAATCATCAACACGTGGTTTGGGACGAGTCTAGGGCCTTTGAGGCAACTATGATCCGTCTGGTGTGGCATTTTGTCGTCTAGCCTCGCGGTCATGGTAGTAGACCCTCTTCGAAGAGGGAAAAAAGCCCTATCCCGCCCGCAAGTTGCAACCCATCGCATCGTCGGGAGGCGGGCGTGGCGCCGGTCAGAACCCGCTGCTTCGGGTCCTACACACTTGGGCTGTGAGACCCGTTTGCGATTTTGCGTTGTTTTGTTTTCCAACGCCCGTTCATTGCATCCTACCACTGCAACTTCTTTGTTTTTGGCTCTCTGCGAAGGGGGCGGGCAGAATAAACCCAGCCTCAACTCTCAAGGTTCCAACTCAATCTCTCTTGGCGTTTTGCCTCCGTGTCTAGAATCTAGATGCTGTTAGCCACGATGCGTCCCTTTTCTTCATCTAAACTCTACTGGCCCTCTAGCCCACAGACTAGCCTAGCACAGGCACAGATGGCAAAGGAAAGCAAGGGGATGGGGAGGCAGACAAGGCCTCGACGTTTTGCTCATTGTCTCTGTGCTGTCCCGACCTCTCGGGCGTGTGTGCGTCCAAGGACTAGTCAAAGCCCGCGTTCCCCTTGGGTCTAGACCTATTTCCCTCCACCCCTTCTAACGGTATCGCACCTGAGCCTATTGTTCGAAGGAGGTGAGAGGGAGAGACGACTCGCGTTGGGGGCTACCCTCACGCTGGCTTAGTGGCCTTTTTCCTTTTAGCAGAAGTCGGCGTGACGCCTCTTTTACTGGGATGCGTGTGTTAGTCCCGACGGCCTGGGTGCTTCGGACCCAAGGCTGCGGTATGGCAGATGGATACCATCACGGGTAGCTTTGCCTTCGCCTTCGCTCAAACCCTGGAGGGAGGACAGAAGCTTTCCGCACTGTTGTTATGGTTGTTTGTGGCTACATTTCATCTCGCACGTACGATCTAGTCCCCGGAGTTACATGCGGCGAGCAAGGACGGCAGTCTCACCTCAAGCCGGAGTCCATCTGTGTGCCCTCGGCCGGCCGGTCGAGTAATGGGCTTCTCGAAAGTGCCGAGAAAGATAATGGACAATTCTTCAACTCCTCGTTGCCGTGCATCGCAGAGAGAAGAGGGGTGTAATATGGGACGACGCCACGACACTGGAGGTGACTATCTCGCACAAAGAAGCAAAGTCCGACAACGCCGGTATCTCAAAGGCGTTTTGTTGGGCACTAGGAAACTATCCTCGTTCGTTACCCTGTCACAAGCCATTGTACTTTGTCGATACCTACCTACTGCGAGTAGATGTCCCCGATGTTACCACCCAGCGCCCACCTGCCTTTTTATCCATCACCAACCACTGCTCTCTACTGCAACGCTTACTTCCTATGGCGCCAAAACAAAACAGCCAAGTGGCCGGCCACTCTTCTTCGGTTCAAGGACCGTGGGAAACAATTGGGCGATGGACCGCTCGAGCGAGTGAAACACCTGCAAGGCCGGGGGCGTCGCAAGTTTGGCGGCAGAACCAAGCGTCACGTCCAGCAGAGAAAGCTGTCGGTCAAAGACCTCACGTCCAACCCTCGTGGCAAAGCCTTGGTGGTCTAGAATACCTTTGCTTGGTGCGAGTTATCACAAGGTAGAGAGGCAGGGTCTGATTTTGTTTTGGCGTGTACACAGTTGTTGTACCAAACAACTGTTCTGAGCACTAAGATTGGCCGTCCTTCGTGTTACATTGTTGTCAAGCGTGAAGGATTCCTTCTCATACCAGTTCCCAATGGACTACCAAAAGGAAAGAGCACACCTTTCCGGTCGGGTCCTATATCTTGGTGGTTCTCGAACTATTGTACGCCAGTCTTCGGACTCTTTTCATGGCTGAAACGGGGAGGTATAGCCATGCAAGGCCATAATTTTGGAGCTGGCGCTGGACCCCAATCCCGAACGAAATGGTGGCACTCGGAAAGAAAGAAGATGGCTGTCTCTAAAGACTTTTAGGCTCGTCGTTCACATTTCCTCCCCGGCCGTTGGAGGGGACACCAAGGCACGGCAGGATCTGGGCGGTTAGCTCTTGGTGTCGTCGATGTGGTGGTTTACTTGTTAGTGATCTCCCACCCAAGGTAGGCTAAGAGTAGGATGGATGGGTTTGCGTTGGTTTCCTATCGGCTAGGCCATTCTCGCGGGAAGCGCCTCTAGAACCAGGTTGTTGGAATACCTGGCTCAAACCTGTCGAATGCCAGACCAACATGCAGCTTCGGTCCTCTGAAGAGTAACATTATCATGTAGGAACTTTCGTATATTCCTGCCTTTGGCGATAAGAAGAGTTCCGCAGATATGGGTTACAGTTCGCTATCGTGTAACAGTAGGCTCTATACACAGACCCTAGAAATTATCTCGAGATATCACCAGGGTCACCTAGACGTCCCGGCCACCTTGCCTACGAGCGCCTCTTTCTTACTCTTGCAGGCGCTACGGAGATATGTTTTTTTACACTCCCTAACGAAAGATCTTCCTCAAGTGCGAAAACGGAGAGGGAGGGAGAGGGAAAAACTTCCCGAAATAGGGGTCTGGGCTTCATCCACCCGCTGCCGGCAGATACGGTATCACGGCGGCTGGGCTTGCTTCCCGCCTCACACACACACACACACATCTGATTTTCGGTGGCACGGGGACGGCTCAGTTGGCCCGCATTGATGGCGTCCAGTAAAAGGAGGGAGAGTATCCGTAGGTATGTGATATTTGCCCATGGACGACGCCCCCCTTCCTATCGGCGAATAAACGCTCACACGCACATACAGATATCCATGCACACTATTTTTCATTCTACCAAGGGACGAACGATAGTAGGCGTGATATCATGGAGGAATAGAAGGGGGGGGGGGGGGGGGTGAGGGTGATGGTCCATACTCTGGAGCTTGAGTGCGTCTAGAAGTGAATAGGTATTGAATGAAAAAAAGGAAAAAGGCTCAACAAGTGACAAGAATCATGCAGCTATGCATGGTCCGGCTTAAATCGTCAACAGACTGGCTGGCTGCCTCCCGAGAATTTTCTTGCAAAAAAAAAGTGCCTACATTATCACCATTGGTGTGAGGTCGAAAGCTTCAGTTTTCTGTGAGCCCGTCCCGTTACACCCCCGGCTTATTATTGGCATGGACCCCCCCCCCCCTCCGGGCCCGGGCAAGACCGAGCCAAAGATTCTCCATCTCCAGCCAGACAAGCCCTTATACCGCAGGAGGTATACGGATTTACCACTGGAGAAATAAACCTTTTTTTCCTTGTCCCCGATGTAACGGTGGAAGGGGGAAGAAAAAGAAAAAAAAACCAACCAAACCTGGTGGCCCAGCTTGCCTCTGGCCCCCCTCAAAGTGCCTGAGCACGGCGGTCTGGGAAGGAAAAGCGGAATAAGAACCAAGAACAGCCTTGGGATCCTGGGATGTGGGCAGGATCTACACTGCAGGGAGACCCGGAGAGAGAAAGAAGAGCGAATGCGCGAAGAGTGAGGAAACTTGGAATAGAGTACGGAGTAAGGATAGGGAGTACTCCGTAGGTATGAGTGAGGCTTGTGAATTGCGTAATTCCACGGTCCTGAAGCAGATCGTGACATCGGTTGCCGAGAGTTTGCCTACACTACGAATACCTTGCTAGGTTATTGTGCCTATCCCTTCTTCTTTCTTCTCGTGAGATCATGGCACGCATGGATGATGGAAGCACTGGATCTCGTGGATCACCCTGCTGTCATCTGTCTCCTGGACCCCTTCCCCGTCGCAGACAAGAGAGAGAAAGAGAGAGAGAGAGAGACCGGGGGTTCGCACATCATGTTTGATATGTCGATCACTATTCACCCTCCCAGGACACCCAGACCAGACGTGCCAGAGTCCCACGGGGTGACGGCTCACCTTTGACGTCGCATCGGATCTACAGGAACGGGGGATAGGCATAATTCCTCATCAGTGGTGCAAGGGCAAGGAACTTGCCACAGGCCGTACGGACGTGACGGAGTACGGGAGCAAGGTAGGTAGACGATAGAGGAGCGGAGGGGAATAATACAGCACTGAGCAGTGAGAACCAAAAAAATTCGGTATAATACACTCCCAAACCCCCAGTCCTCAGCTCTCCACACGTCGATACGCCAAACCCGTTTGGGAAAGCCTGCATACTAGTAATAGGGACAATCTCCTGCCGGCCAACCTATCACGACGGGCAAAAAAAAGCAGAAAGGATCGGTCTTTGCAAACGGGGTAAGCGCCGATTGGTAAGAGATGCGATTTTTTCTTTCTTTCCATATCTCTCTCTCTCTCTCTCTCTCTCTCTCTCTCTCTCCTCCCTTACCTGATACTGCCGGGTCTCCGAGATAGTACCTCCTCTTTCGGAGAGAATTGATGACTGAATGCAGTTTCCTTTGCGCGAATCCTTCCCGTTCGTCCTGAGTGATGGGACGATAACGTGTTATGCCGGGTAGGTGTTGGGTATTCGGACGTTTTGGCGGAATTGTATGCAAGTACACGCACTCTGACAACGAGTGAAACCTGATGGACTCTGAGTTGTGTATCCGTACCTAGTGCCGGCTTTGTCTTTAACGAAACTCCATCAGGTACCTAATCCTTTTTGCTCCCGTCTGGCAGGCACAAACACGTCAGGTAGCCAGCCATTCGACGCCCATTCGACGGGCCAGGCCCTTGCCCCCTCCCCATCCCCCTTGTGTTTCTCCCCCAAGAAATTGAGATCATAGAAGCAGTGGGCACCGATCTCATTTCGTTTTTTTTTTCTTTTTTTCCTACGGGAACTGGAGTATCCGTACCGTATCTGTATGCCCGCCGCCCAGTTTCGTCAAGCACATACACCATCCATAATCCCCGTGCCTTGTGGAATAAAGATGGGCGAGACTTTTCTTCACTTTTGTAAATGGGGCCAAGGCAAGCATTGGCAAGGAACTGGGGGGCATTCTGCGGAAAGTTTGGACCGGGGTTGAAGCCTGTACGACAGTGCCTATGATAAGTACCGTGCCCGTGGTAGTGTACTCGTAGTAAGGCCGAAGGGGAAAAAAAAGGGAAAAGCAGAGAAGGGATCCGCTCTCCATGTGAATGGAAGCCCTGTGCCATCCAGGAAGAGAGGTTCACTGAATTTCAGTCCTAGCTGCATTTGGTATACGACTGTTAGCGGGAGGGGGAGCCCATTTACTGCGTCGATGCCGCACCTGGTACTGGCGTGTGAAGGGTCAAGGGACCTTACCTTTCAGAAATCTGGCCGTGCAAAGCATAGACATGCATAGCTTGTCCGGGTCTCGTTAGCAAGCGGCTTCGAGTGCCATGCCATAGCGCCTGGGGGGTATCTCCAGATCCATTGTAGAGGACAGCAACCTGACTTGCCTGGATCATCACTGTCCACTGTTGTAGTGTAGTGTTGTACTGTGAGGGTAGGCAAGGTCGCGGTGCAATGTATCTGGTGCAGTAGGCGAGGCTTTCTCTGGGAGCATGAAGCAGCGGAGGGAATGTGTGCCTTGCGGTCCCCGCTCTTTTCTTTCGTAGTGTGAGCCCTGGAGGCAGGTAGGTATCTGTAGACGTAGACGGTAGGGGGGACGCTTGTGCTGCGTGTGTTCGGAGTTTATCTCGTTTGGGGTTAAAGATAGAAACCTTGATTTGACGCGTGGTGGAGACGTTTCTTTCATTCTTTCTCGCTGCCTCGACCAAAACTTTTGTGCCGTCTCCACCTACCCGCTAAGCAGTACTAAGTACGTACCGCTGTCTCTCTCACGTGTCCCGCACCGCTTGTGCGTCTTTCCACCCCCCCCCCCCCCCCCTCCTCTCTCTCCCTCTCTCTCTCCCCGCCCCGACCCTGATCCACATCTTGCACTCTCAAGAGCCCCACTCCTTTCATTTCTGTGTCTTTTCTCCTCTTGCTCTTCTTGTTCGTGACACTGGATAGTGGACACATTCGATTGTGAACTTGTCATGGACGGGGGTATGGGCACATATGTCATGCCTCTCATACCAAAGACTGTATATTGCTCCTCTCCATCGTTTTCTCTGCAAGGGCCATGAAACATCAAGAATATGATCGGTCTGAGAAAGCCTTCGGTTCCGAGCTAGACTATTGACGGCTTGGTGTCCTGGCAGTTCTTCATAGCCAGACGCACCCAGAACAGGGTCTCCTGGCTAGGAAACTCACATCCATGGCCCTGGGCCCTCTGGCGAAGCTTTGAGGCGGAAGGCTCCGTCTGTGGTTCTGGTCCTGGCCCCCAAATCGAAGAGACACTGGTAACTGCCAACTGGCAGCGAACTGGTGGTGGCGAGCTCATCGTGCTTCAGAGGAATAGGTACAGGACAGGAGTAGGACTATGTACGTAGGTCGTCTGTAGACTGTCAACAATCGACTCTCACACCCCATAGTCAAACCGTCGTCCCAGGAGTCTGGTTCTATCACGCTATGCCAGCCCGGTGCTCGTCTACTCTGGCAGGCCTGGCAAGCCGCAAGCCTGGGGGGTAGATGCCACCAGTCCGCCACAAGCCATTGCGGCACGGGCAAAACCGTTAATCTTGCCATACACCAGCACCACCAAGGTCATCACGCAGTCTCGCGCCGTCGTCGCTCTAGCCCAGTAGAGGCCAGACTAGACTTGGCCGACGTCGCAAACCTCCCAGGCGTGGTGGTCGTGGTCTGCGTAACTGTGTTGAGCACTTTGCTTAGCCCCTTGGGGGCACAAGACAAGGCCCACGGGTCAGTGCTTGGCTCGAGTCTCCAAATCGCTAGCATCCTCCCGCCCCGCCGTGCCCGCTTCCCTTCCCACACTTCCCCGACGCACCAAGACAGCCCGCCCCATGCCGTTTCGGGTCTGGACTTCCTTGTCGTTCTCGTTTACCATTGCTGTTTTCGTCGCAAGCGTCCTCAGCATCGATTCGGTAAGGCAGAGCCCCTGCAACATGAGATCTGCGGAATCCAGAGAAACGGGTCCTGCGTACACACGGCTCGATTTGCTGCCCAAAGCCCTGGTGTCCATCTCCTCCTTCTTGTCTGGCACGTCTGGGTGCGTGCAGTGTGTGCGGGAAAGAAAACATGGTGAAAATGATCCCCAGGGCAGGCAGCTTGGGTCCCTGGCTAGCGCCATTTTCCTGTACAAAGCCTGCATCTCGTCTATTCGACACAGAAAAGCAACTACGGTCGAAATGCTGCTGCCTTGAGAGACATCAGGGCCGGCTCTGGGCCCTGGCAGCTCGTGACCCCGCCCGCGTTTATGACATCCGCATGACCCGTGTGGATCATGACGGCAATAGAAGACTGAGAGTCGACGAGTTGAGAATCGAGACATGCCTGCAATCGTCTTCAGTCGCGAGGTGCCGCAACGGCAGTTGATAGTCCGTATACGAATAGACAGGCCCGAGGGATGCTTTCAACCCTGCGGTATCTGTATGTAGTACTTCGTACGGATATCGGTTTTTGTCGGGAGACGAGACACCCAGCCTTTATTTGCCTGCCAACGCTTCTGCTCGAAGAATGCGAACCCGCCAATCCGCGTCGACGTCCCATCGGATGCGAGCCATTGGCCGGCCAAGTATGTGGTGTTGCCCCGGGCCGTGGACGATGCTGGGAGCTTCTGACTTGGGCGCAACGACTCGGCGACGACTCAATAGAAACGCCTCAGTTCCTAGAGAAGGTCGGGTTTAGCAATATGAAAGATGGGTATTTGAAACGCTGGCATGGACATTCGAAATGGCAACCAACGACTGAACCTCTGCAGGCCCGAGTCTCAGCCATCCGATGAGGCAGTCGCCAGTCTAGCCAACGTCGTCGACATTCGAGAACCACACAAGCCTCAACGGTTGTCGGTGGCATCATGGGTCATGGAGTTCCACCCTATGGCCCTGGGAAAGCACTGATGGACCACGGTGACTGAGACTACCTACTGAGCAGGCCTTGAGAGTTGAGGTCGAGGATGAGGAATGTGAATCCGTAGGACACGGAATGACGGCGGACGGGTCTCTCATTCCGCGGTATTGACAAAACAAAATGCACATGCGCCTTTTCATTTGCTCAATTTGGGTGATAGTGGAGACGCCAAGTACGTACCCGAGAAGCTTCCCTGTGTGAGGTTTCTGAGGTCTCGTCCCCACCTGCTGCTATTCTGTTCGGCGACGCCGATCCCAGGAACCTTAATCATCGATCGTCGCTTCACCAGCCAATGATAGATGGCTGTTGACTTGCCCAATCAAAAACGCTCTTTCCTTCCCGCGTTCCGCCGTCACCGCCAGGTGAGAGATGCTGCGTTCGAGAGTCACAAAGTCCACTATTTGTTGCCGCCCCGCAAAATGCGAGTTGTAACCTAGAATCATTAAAGAATGCTGGTAACAATGACGATGCTTTGGAGAAGCACAGAAGGTCTGGGAGGATGGAGCACTTCTTCCGTCTACGTTGAATCGTTATCTTGAGTATTTGTAAATTCTTACTCTCGACCGACGTTAGGGGTCCTATGGTACAAGACAACCTACCGTACCTCAGGCGGGTAGGATGGGTTCAGTTTCAGAATCAAATGGTTTGGGGTTTACCGTTGGCGTTCAAGCAGTCCTGAGCATCAAACCGCATTCCCGTCATGTTTGGTCTCGACTCCCATGGGCCATGGGTGCTCAGGCAATTTCGAACTGCTTCGCAGTACACTTTGGATGTACTGCGTACCAGGCAGACAGACAGCCTCTTGTAATTGCGTAGCATGCAAGCATGATTAAGTCCGTACGGACGGAGTAAGGTAGCATTATGGACATTAGCAGTCAGATCTCCAATCTGTACACTTCACCGTAAGGTGTCCGTACCTGCCGAATGGCTTCAACTTGCCAGCAAGTGGAGGAAGGTTGAGGGTGAGGCTATCGCACAGCTTGCCCAAATAGGAAATGGAATGGTCCGTGCAGAGTACCCCTCCCTTCCACTGGAGAGGCAGGTACTTGTAGGCAGTACCGATGACCCTTGCGCTGTTTATCCCTGCACCTGCCTGCCTGTCGTCCCGTCCGTCTCGTCCCAAGCATTCGGATGATGGGTGTCGGTGTCTCGAGCATCTGCATCCTGTGGCCCTACCCTGTGCTTCCGTCTGTGCCTCACCTCCGCATCTTGGCTAGCTGGGTACTGCGTACTCCGTAGTGATTCGAGCAAACAACAAGCAACAGCATGGAAGATGATGCAGGATCGCCTCGTGCCCACACCTGACGCTCGCGACACTTGTCTCTACCACAGTACAACACCCCCGTGCCCCGGCAGGAAATGCGGTTTCTAAGAGGAGCCAATCGCGACAAAAGCAGGAGCTAATTTCGGATACTCCTCTCCTCAGTGTTGAATGGTTGAGAACTTGGGTCCATCTATGGATATTCGTATGCTTTCGATAAGGTATCTGAGGCGAGGAAAGAAAGACACGCGCCAGATGGCGCTACGTTCCTGTGATGTTCAAGAAGGTACGGATACATACCTGAAGTACCTTGGGTAGGTACCTTTTGTGATTTCCCGCCTTACCTCAGCAATTGCGCAACGAGAGGCAGAGGAGGGAGGAGGGGAAGCCGACGGCGCCTTCCCTTTCCCCTGATTTCACCCTCCCTGCAACTGCAACTGCGACTGTGACTGCCTGCTGCGCTTGCAAGTTTGCCAGCCCGGCGGTGGCTGGCAGACTCAGCCCTATGGATGCTCCCACCTCCCACCAAGTCCATCCCGATACCCAGTTTCTCAGATTCCCTAGTGTCATCAGCCACACATGCGCTTTCATCAATACTACATTGTAGCCTGCTGCTTGGGGGGGCGGGGGGCACCACGACAGAATCAGAAAAACGAAGCATCCCAGGAGTCGCGCTGGCGCTGGCGTCGACGGCAAGGGGCCCGGCGGTACGGATACACAAAAGCATCCATCGTTGGGCCTCAACGCCGATATGGGACTGGAACTGCGAGGTCATCTCTATGATCCATGATCCAAATCCGACTGCCGATGCAACATTCTGGGGCCGGCCAGAAACATACGACGAAAGATACGATACCATGCCGCCCTTGACGCCAATTTCGAGGTACCTACGGATACTCTGTTCCCTTCGCGGCTCGCCCTCGTCTACCTTTGCCAGAAGAAGAATGAGACTTCATTTCACAATCAACAGTTCGTTAATGGCCTTGAGCCCCCCGCCAACATGATGGATTTCGGCACCATGTTCCTTGTCCCAGACAAGCATCGTCCCGGCTCGCCTGAATCGCCATCTGCGCGTACCAAACTTCGCATCGGATGTAGCCCAATCTCTTGGGTCAGTGGACCATCATTGTCGTCCTGTGTGGGATCGCTCACCTTGCGGACTGGTCTAGACTCTACGGATAGATTCTATCGCCGGCCATTGCCCAAGTCGTATTATCGATCCCACCGACTGCTTTACTCCAAAGTACCATACCACGGCGGCTGCCATTGCATTGTACGGACTGTCAAAGTCACTAAGATCGTCTCATCCCTTCGGCCCATTCCACCCTGCAGCATTTTTTGCACCCTCGCCAAGCTTGCCGTCTTGACTTGCCTTGCACGCTGTCGGTCAGTCATGGGATCACTCATGAACCTGCTTTTCGATAGAATACGACCCCCCGCATAGCGATGGTTATGCACCGGCCAGGCGGCACAGTCGGATGTGGCCAATACAATTGCAGACGAGAACACGATCCCGCACACAAACATGCGCAAATCTCACCCACTGATTTCGACATCTCCCTCTCTCTGGTTGGCGCAATCGTTCAACTATCCCGACCAATGCTTCGCTGCTGCCCACCCCCCGGGAGCCCACGCCCACGCCTCCCATTCGCTCTTCTCTCGCCCCTTGGTCCTGGCTTACCCGGTCAGCACTGCCCAAGTGACGGTCCTCGCTGTCTTCGCACGTCCCCCACATCATCAATGATCAGTGAAGCAAGCGACCCCTAATTCACTATAGAGTCGGGTTCTAATACCTCAAACGCGACCAATGATGTGGCCGGGCCGCGGCGGCATAGGAGGCCGCAATCGTCCAAAATTGAGCCAGTGCAACGGACGCTAGAATGTCCGGCGAGGCGATACGTCAAGTCGGTTGAGCCAATGAAAGATTCAGATTGGTGCTCGGCGCCGTCACCCTCTAACGTGCCATCCTCCCTGCGTCCGACTGCAAATTTAAGCGTCTGCCGAAAGATTTTGCGACAATCTTTTCACGATGCTCTGACATGCATGATAACCCCCTGAGTACGGGCAGGAGGAGCGGAAAAGAAGTCTTTGTGAGTCTTGGATATCATCAGGGTACCCGACGAAGCCTCTCCAGTCAATGTCTTTAGGGCGTGCCGTTGATTCGATAAGGCTGAGGGTCGACGACTTCTCTGGGCGCAGACTCGCTTTACTTGACAGGACGCACGGCGGCGTCGAAAGATCCCGACGCGCGGGTTATGGGAAAAGACTGGGCGGCACAGGAGCGGCTTGCGTGCTGCATGTCTCTTCATTCAACGCCGGCTGGCTGGTTATACCTCGAAATGGCGGGATCGCTCCCGTCCCCTGGCTCCACACGAAGACCCTTGAGGTTCAGCAAGCCACCAAACGAAAACATGCAATGTGTGCTCTTAGAACAAGGGGCTTGGGGGCCTCGCTGCCCCGTGCTATTGACCATATTGGTCGAGTCTCACTTACGGACTGCTTCATTCGAAGCAATGGCGCGCGGGTCCAAAGATGAGATGACGCTTGCAACCCGCACAGGTGCGCCAAGGAAAGGAGGAGGAAGAAGAGCATGGGAAATTCCGGTTGACTGGTTTCTAGAGCATTGCAACTCCCGGCCGGCATACAACTTTTCTGACCAAACGTCTTTCGGAATCGGAGACACAAACTAATACCACAAGCTCCGGCGAGAATCTTTGAGTCTCGGCGACCACCACCTCCAAGTCGACACGACATCCCTACCTGCGTTGCTCGGAACGAGCCTACTCATCCTCGGTGACCACAAGAGCCGACTGCCGAAGTCAGCATCCTGCGAGCACAGCGATCAATGGATAGCGTTGTATGGGTCGCAAGGAGTACACATGACGTTGCTATAAACACGAGATGACGGAAGGAGTACGCCGTGCAAAGAATGCTACCTCCAGATATTCGTACATGCATCATCCTCTGTCCCGTGGACCAGGCAATGTTAATTGCCAATTATCGACATGCTTCCACGTTTGATGACTGCAGGGTTTCTTGTCTCTCAGAAACCCGGGTCGGTAAGGCGCGTCCATGTTCCCAGGAAAACGGGATGGAGTCAAGCCCGCGAGTGTGAGGTACCACTACGTGCCACGAGCATGAAACATTGGTGGATGCGCAAGTCATTGAACACTGCCCTCACCCGTCGTGGCATCTGAGTGGCTGCCCTTGGCAAGGTTGGGGTTCATCGGGGCTGGTGAGCGCCGGCAAGGTTGCACCGCCTCCTGGATATCTTTTTAAAGATTTTGACTATCTCCACGGCAAGGATAGTGGGAGCCGTATAGACACCAATCAGAGGCTTCCAATGATGGTCTCGGGCAGATGAGCCACCGCTATTCCTGATCGGGCGACATGTCTCGATGGACGATGCTATACCACGTCGGCTCTCTACAGTTTTTTTTGCAGTGCGGAGACGACTCGAGTTCCCCATGGCCTCCATGGGTGCCTCGTGTGAGCTGCCCCGGTTGGCGACCCATGATGCGGAATGCTTTGGTCAATAGTGCATCGAATCTCGCCAAGCGAAACCACCCTATGCGTGTACGTCTGAATGCGACTGATATTGCGAACTAGGCTTTGGACAATGTTACTCTCCAGAGCATTAGCGATAACTCGAGAAGCAACATCGTCGTGACTTAACGACATCAGAGAGTGAGAAAGAAAGAGAGATTGCCCTTGTTCAGCCCGTGCGGCAACGGCCGTAATCCCACGCAGACTAGTGAAATACTTCAATTTCCATCACAGTCCTGCGCGCTAGCAAGAAAGCATTGTTTGGTACGCCGGCGGATGATGATGTTCCAATGGTCCGGCTTCACGTCTCGAGTTCACCAACCCGATGCGACGCACATACTTATCCAGGAGTTCGACGTGTCATACTCTGCAGAGACTTGAGACCGCCAGGGCAAGTAGTCGCGAGGCAACGCCAAAGCAACAAACCGAGAAAGGCTATCTGGAAGCCCTGGTTTGCCTGCCACAATGGGGACGAGGCGTTGAATGGCAACAACGTGAATCTTCCAGAGGTCGGCACTAGCCTTTTGTCTCATCGTGGCCGGTGCTTGGTGGCATGAGGACTGAGGACGAAAAGAAGCATCTAACCACCAGAAGTATGGTCTCCACCTGCCGCACAAACATTTCCCAAGGGGCCGGTTGCACCAAAGATCAAGTCTCGGACTGGGCCATTTCGAACTCTGGCCATCGACTGGATGGAATACGCCTCTAGAGAACGCTGCCGCGACGTGGTTTGTCTAGCGTGCAATGACTATGACCGAACGGCTCTGGAACCCTTCCAACGTCTGAACCCTTGGACCAGCCAACAAACCCGCCAGCCCGGATTGGCATGGCATCACAGACAAGAGACTCAGTCACGCCGCTTCGGTCGTGGAACTCTATTTGGGCCGTCGTGATTATTCGAAAGTCGATGTTTTGCCGCGTGTCGTGGCCGGGGGCCCGGACGGCTGTTCTCAACGAAGACTTTGAACCACCAGCCCACCTTATTGTCTCTGCTAGTAGAACATGTACGATGCAAGCTTTCCCGCACACTGGAACTTGGAGGCTTGACAAGATTGAGCTCCCCAGATACCGTTTTGGGACACGATATCACGAACAAGATGCTGACACGCATTGTCATCTCAAGGCAGAGCGGGAGGAACAGCAACGTTAGTGGCCGTCACAAAGCGCTGGATCGGTACAGATTCTCTCCGGCCCGTACATGATCCCATTATTTTTGAGGAGGCACAGGCGCCGTCGAATGGTTCGAGGTCGCTATATCCAGTCGACAGTGCTACCCACACTCCAGGCACCGCCTGGAACAGCACGATATGGGGTGACTGCAGTACATCTAATGTCATGTCCAACCTCTAAAGGCTCCGACTAACAACTCAGAGGGACGGATAAGGCCGGGCTGTGCACACCAACAAGTCGGAGGCGGGCCCGGCTTGCACACCAAAGTGCTGCCACGGGCTGCAAGCGTGGAGAGAGGCGCGACGCCATTCATTGGACCAACTCCCACACTCATGTCCAAAATCGCACTGAGATTGATCCCTGGGACTGGGATGAAGGAGGCTTGTTCAGCACAGCACGAGCACCCGCAGTGTGCAGTGAGTAAAAATATCCCGCCCCTCAACCACCTCAACACCTGACCTAGAGTAAGCAACGCAACACCAAATGCGTACTGGCGCAACGTACACTACAGATACAGAGTGCGAATAGGTACAGACAGACTCGCAGAGTGTGGGAGAAAGTACACCGCAGCAGCACCTCCCGCCAGTGCCTCCACAATAACCCGCTCCCCCCTTGCTCACGATGAACCCCATTTGGGAGTGAGATTATGCCATTTCGAGGCCAACATGCGGAGCGCATTAGCTGTCACTGACGCATCTGACGCACACTGGCGAGTTCTTGTCGCTCCAAGATACAACTTTGGTTCTTGCTATCCACATTTGGCTCTGAGGTTGGCGAAAGGGGGCTGTGGCTGTTGGACGTGCTTCATGCACACTATTTCCAAGTCAACTTTCTTTTTTCTTTTTCGAACCCTCACGTTGCTTTACGTCCGTCAGCATATGCAGGACCTTGCATATACCGCTCGTTGTTTACAGGTCCTTGAATTTTACGGAACGGACCAAAGTTGCGACGCCTTTTTTGATGTACGAGTTGATGGGAGAGTGGGATACAAAGAAGAAAGCGCTGCATAGACCGAGAGACGTATCTGTACGGATACTTCTGTCATTGTGCAGACCGGCCTCGCAACATGACCTGCACATACACCGGCGATCCAACATATGTCCTTGTTCATGGAGGACGAACCAAGGGACGCTGGACGCATGGCCGGCAGCAGAGCGGAAACGGATGGTTGAGCCCTACGGGGTGCTTAGGAAGTTGGTGTGGTGCGTTGCGACCCGGTTGCGGCGACGTCAACACCTACCACGGTAGACGGCTCAATAGATCCAAATCATACCGACGGCATCCCGCGGCGGCGGAGAGCGACGCCCCCAGCACCACACCTGACTGGCGGGGGAACGGCTGCTTCTTCGTACGCTGGCAACAGGCTACGAAATAAGATAGATACAGTTGCAGGACGGGAACTACCAACTTGGCACCAGGCCTGACAAGTCACTGCCTGGGAATGCTTCGCACAGCATCTGCACCTTCGCTGCCTGTCTCATTTGGGGCCCCTGTCAGGCCCCTCGCGTTTACTGGGACAGGACCCGAGAGTGCTGGACCGCCCAAGGGGAGTTTTGCCATATACCAGGGTCACCACACAACTTGATGCTGCTCCGCAAGCCGACTGTACATGCGAGAAGTATCTTCTACCGTGCTTCTTTGTGCTAGGGTATCCCAAGGCCCGAGCTGCTGGGGGGTTTGGCGGCCCTGGTCAGCATTGGCCCAGGGGGTGTTGGCTGCCATTCTGTAGCGTGGCAGTGGGTGTGAAGCCTGGTTGTGGGAGGCCACCAGCTCGACCGGCGAAGTACTGAGTACCGGGTCAGTTGGGTGCCCATCTCTATGGATGGCTGGCTGACCGTCACCATCTTATTCCCAGATACCGGTCTCCATCCACGCACACGGCGTACAGAAGTTGTCGACGACAGATGGTTCCTTTTCCCTCCAAAGCTAATGGATGTCTGTCTCTGTGGTACACCACCGCGGCAGACGGCTCAGAGAGCACAACGGATAGAAATGAGAGACCAGTTCAGAGACAGATCTTGGCATCCCGCATCGGTGGGCAGAGACAACAATAGAGGACACGCCCCCCCCCCCCCCCCCCCCCTCTCTCTCTCTCTCCCAGTCTCTTGAAAGTGTCGAAAACCCGAGTCTGGAATGGACGCTGTTTCGTGGCTCTACCTCCTGGTGTCCTCAGGCCGAGCCCCCAGCCAAGTCAAGCAAGGCTAGTTCGTTTTGGTGCGTATCTTGCGCTAAATGAGGTATCCACGGAAGCAGAGGGGACAAGAGGAGATGGCGCAGACAGGCGAGGGACGAAGAAGCCGCCTCTGGACCATCCACACACACCCACACGCCTCATGGACATGGCTCACGCCCACACCCTCCTCCCCACCACGCCCCCTTTCCGCTCGTCCACCCCCTGACCCCTGCCGCAAGCTCGGCGTACGGTACGGTACCGCCTCTCGCTCTGGCGTTGCTGCTGCCGCTGCCGCTTGCTCGCTCTCGTCGGTTTTGTACTTGTTGCTCTGCCCTACGAGTGTCGACATTACAGGAAAAGCACCCCTCCGCCCCCTGGGTGTTGGTCCCCTGTCCTTTTTGGGGGTTCACCATCTGGAGGAGACTGATCCGCGTCGTCCACCGGGTCCCAAGTGCCAACAGCAAGCAAGCCACGGCCGTCGAACCCATGTGCCCCCGGTCTGCAAGATGTGGTGGTCTCTTGTCTCTGCGTCTGTCTCTCTCTCTCTCTCTCTCTTGACAAGAGCGTAGCTCGCAGCCGGTCTATATCAGTCGTGAAGCCCCCAAGGCTCTTGGTGATTTGTTTCTCGCCCCCATCAGTCTCTACTACACCTATCTATCAGACCCAGATCTCTGGGTTCCCACGACACCAAGACGACACAGTCCATCACTTAGCAGAGTAGTCTGTCTCACGTTTTCGAGAAAGACATCCTGCACCCAAACCGTCACTTGCTTCACTCTCACCAGCAAGCACAACAACTCACTCACTTGTTACTACACTTTGACTACCTTGCGCGGCAATACGTCCTTTCGTAGTCAGTCAGGAACAAACCATATCCTCGGAGGCATACTACCGCCAGCAAAGCAAAGCTCGGAGAAAGAGAGAAACGCATTCGCCAATCATCTAACGGCCCGGTACCTCACAACGCGGAAACGCCGCGGGCATGAACATCGCTGCAGGTGCGCTCATCAGCCCCACATCCAAGCAGGCGCAGCACAGCGCAGCAGTTGTTAGCAGGTCAAATAGTACAGACGACTGACAGCAGCGGGTATCTTAGCAGTGACGGCATAAAAGCAACAGAGAGAAGAGTGTGGCTTTGCTTCGGCTTGAGCGAACCCAACCAACCAACCATATAACATCAACTCGAAGACTTCGCAATTCGGACTTGACCGAGAGGCCTTCCACAGATCATCACCCTTTTCCCTTCTCTTCACCACATCATCATATACACACACACGCACACACGTCTATCTCTACCTACAAAATGGCTTCGATAGACCAGTCATATACCATGCTCCCCAGGCACTTGAGCCCCCAGCACCGCGACGACTACATCCTTTATCCCGAGCCACCACAGGGAGTCTTCAGCACAGCACCCATGGAGATGAGCATCCCTGCCGACGCCTCTTACATGTTCCCAACCTCCATGGCAATGGATCACCAGCCCGCCCTCTACGACAACAACTTTATGTATCAAGGACGCACATCACCTGGCCTGTACGAAGACGCCGAGTTCCAGTTGCCTTCTTCCAACCTTTCCACCGCATCAGCACCATCGGCGGCCTCTTCTAACGTAGGCTCGCCCCAATCCCACAACGACCAGCCGGCGCCAATCCTCGACTGGGCGCACCCCGGCATCGCTGTGACCCCGGGCATCGTGCCCCACGACTACTACAACACCGCCGGTACAGAGTACTCGACCTACGCCGGCCCAAGTATGGAAGACTTTGCAACTTTTGAATTTGCAAACACCAAGCCCCCGGGTTTCGTGGGTGAGTTGCCAAACGCTTCTAGAACCACTCTTGCGCCCTCATCTCGCGCGCTTTCTTCTTTTCCTTCTGCTTCACACGAGTCAATTGGCTCCTCTCATTGTACAAATACAGCTATAGCTTCAGCTGTGCGTGTGCGCGACTCGGGCTCGGCGCTGGACACTCACTCGTCCTCCTCATCCCCCGTCACGCCCGCATCGCGCAAGTCAAGCTTGTCCTTTGTCTCTCCTAGCTCTACTTCCTTCTCTTCTCCTCCGGCTCCCGTCTGGGGCCATTCGCCAAAGGCTCCTCGAGTCTCTACTTTCTTTTCTCAGAGCAGCGGCCATTTCATCGCTCCTCTTGGTTCTTCTTGTTGGTTTTCCTCTGTCAAGCAGCATCATCCTTATCGCGGAACGCCCGCTGACCACCTCTCCGCTCCAGACCCTTCCCTGATCCACCCCGACATCAGCCGCCCCATGATGAGCAACTTCCAGAACCCCAATCAGTATCCTACCTCTCCCGCCCTCTCGCCCTCATCACAGTCAATGTCAATGGTTCGCAACGGCAGTCAATCACCGTTCCTCCACAGCGGCTTCCAACAGCAGCAGCAATTCAGCCCTTACGCCACTCCCGCAGACGCCCGCCGCCCCAGCCTTCACTCATTTCCCTCAACCTACTCTGATGGCAACAACTACAGCGGCGATGAGGGCAAGGAGAAGCAGAGGTGCCCCCATCCCGAGTGCGGCAAGGTCTTCAAGGACCTCAAGGCGCACATGCTCACTCACCAGACTGAGAGGCCCGAAAAGTGCCCCATTGTGACTTGCGATTACCATGTCAAGGGTTTCGCTCGCAAGTACGACAAGAACCGCCACACCCTGACTCACTACAAGGGAACCATGGTGTGCGGTTTCTGCCCCGGCTCCGGTTCAGCGGCTGAGAAGTCGTTCAACCGCGCCGACGTCTTCAAGCGCCACTTGACAGCCGTCCACGGCGTCGAACAGACACCGCCCAACAGTCGCAAGAAGAGCAGCAGCGCCAACAGCGGCAAGAAGCTCGCGGGATACCCTCCCGATGCCACTGGCAAGTGTTCCACTTGCTCGCAGACCTTCTCCAACGCTCAGGACTTTTACGAGCACTTGGACGACTGTGTGCTGCGCATTGTGCAACAGGAGGACCCTTCTGAGGCCATCAACGCACAGCGCCTGGCCGAGGTTGAGAACGACAAGGAGGTGCACCAGACGTTGGAGAAGAATCACCTTCCGACGCAGACGCAGATGCCCTTGAACGAGGAGGAGGACGACGAGGACATGATGGAGGACGATGACGAGGAAGATAGCAAGCAGCGCGTCAGCGCGTCGCCCAAGAGGAAGGGCAACCCGATCAACGGTGTTCAAAAGTCGCGCGGCCTCACCCACTCCCGGGGAGGCGGTCCGATGCCTGTCAAGGCCAAGGGCCGCAAGAACCGACGCGACTACCCGTCATCCTGGGGCTTCGATAAGGGCCAGATGACGATGAAGAAGCGGGTGATGGCAGTGTTTGATGGACCCCGGCGGTTGGCCAAGGACGACATGATGCTGTCGACGGACCACGAGGTGCGCATCAAGCTCACGGACGGCAACAACTACGTGACGGACTTGGACGTGCAGACACTCAAGCGTGCCGAGGGCTTCCTTGGTGCTACGGATGAGGAGAAGGGACCCTGGATCTCTGACGATCCGACAGAGGAGCAACTGCGGGAGATGCAGGCGATGCTTGAGAGCTGCCAGACGGCTCAGTAATGGAAGGCGGCGGAGGACAGGCACATTGGGATGCTACATTTTTGGTTTTTGTGTTTTTCTGCGGTGCGGGAAGCGACTTGAAGAGCGGCTCAAAAAAGAAATCTCTACACTACATTTGGTGTTGCATGGTTTGGCGCAGACGTGTACGGGACTACAACGACTGGCTTTAGGTACGAGGACGGTAGGGACATGAGGTTCATGATTGGACGGATACGTTCCATGTTGTTTTTTTGCACGAGCATTTTGATTGATACCCTATACTATATTACGGCCCAAGGCTTGATGGTATAAAACAATGAGACACTTGTCACTATCACTCCTCATCTTCTCGCTCGTGATCATTCTGTCTGCTGTCGTGATATCGTACCTCGGGTATAATGTGGATATGGATAACGAAACCCGATCCGATTGCTGTCGGAAACAAGGGATGACGGAACAGGAACAGGCTGACAGATGTGACAGCGCGACAGCGCGACAGGGTCAGTGATTTTGGCAGCGAAGATCGGCAGCAATAGTGTCAAGCAAGGAGGGGGGGATCAGGATGGAGCATTGGAGAGAGAATAGGATAGCCGTGCCGAAGGGTGAGCAGCGGTATTGCCGGATCGGGGATGGGATGGCCTTCTTGGCCCTATGGGATCCCTATCAGGCTCTCGGAGCATCACGATTGCACCGTTGGGGTCCTTGTTTTGTGCGACCTCAGCTAGCCTAGCCGCCTTTTTTTCCCTTCCGTTGCCCAGGTCCCGTCTTGCTAGGCAGCGAGAATAAACGACGATGCGACTGGTTCTCCTCCCGAGGTTTCCGCTCTGCCGCGAGGACACACACATTGGTGACCAGCGGCCTGTCTGGGTAAACCGTATCCCGTACCTGTGGCTCTCTACCTAGGTCTGTGGTCAAGGGGGGTGGGTGGGTGGATGTGGATGACGATGATGGGATGAAAAATGTAAGGTACGGTAAGCATCGTCATGCTGTGGTTGATGCGAATGATGAAAGATGACCCGAGGGGGATGAAAATAGCCATGCATAAGTGGCATGCACATGTCGTGACCGCAGTCTATTGACGGTGTGTGTGTGTGCTAATTACAAGCATTTTGCACATTGGGGAGAGACACTGGAGAGTAACTTTTGGAGAGAGTGTGTGGATGGTTGGATCTGGGGCAGGGCCACGATCTGGTTTGCGGATGCGGGTGCGAGGGGACGGCACAGAGGCAGCACAGCCACCCGATTGCCTCCGGGGGGGGAGGGTTTCTTTTTTTTTTTTTTTTTCTTCAGTGAGGCCCGGCGGCGGCGGTGGTGGTGGTGCTGATGACGGAGAGGGAGCCCAGAGAGGAGTGGAGCGGAGGGACACCGCTGTCGTCGGGACGCGGGTTTCCTGCGAGTCCCCACCTCGAGTGCTAAGCTTCGGCTACGGGGGGGCCACTCTGCAGCAGTACAGCGATGTGTTTGCACAGCCACCCGCGCTTTTCCCTTCCACTGGGCACTGGGCACTGGGCAGGACCCGCTGACGACGATTTTCTCCGGCGGTGTGGTCCCTGAAAGAGGCCCCCAACGCACCGACCGAGGGACAGCCCAGGCGGGAGAACCTGGAGGGAATAGAAGGAAGGGAAGGAGGAAAAACATCGTGGCCAGTGTGGCTGTGTCGCGGCAGCATCCGCGCGCCGTGATGTTTGCTCCAGGTTCATACCCTGCAGAGCATCCCAGAGGGTATGAAGTAAGAGATAGAGTACCCTTAATAGATACACTATCATCACCAACCTGGATTATCCTGACGGTCTCCTTTCAGGGAAGCTCCCACCTCGCGGTCAACCCTGCCCATCCTACTCCCGGTAATAACAAACATTTTACCCTATACTTACGGAATACTCACTTACCTAAGGACCGGGCAAACTTATGTAAACTCCCCAAGAGGCAGAGCAGTGCCCCTGTGCCGCAATTGCGCGTCTGCATCCCCTACGCCTCCCGTCCCATCTTTTGCGTCCTTTCATGCCGTCGTGAGGCTCAATGACTTTTCATCCCATAATCATTGACATCAGACGCGGACGCGGTTCCTTGAGGCTCTGCTCTGCTCTGATGGGCCATGGCGGCTGTGCGGACGTCCCCTCCCCCCTTCTTCCTCCCGTCGGTGCCACCGCGAGTTTCTTTCGGCATTGACAGACGCCACATTTCCTTCGTCCCGTCTTGTTTTTGAATTGACGTGTTCCCTGTTCGTAGCGCTGCGGTCTCCGTGGTTGTTGTTTTTTCTTTTTTGCCTTTTTTTTTTTTTTTTTTTGCTGTTGAAGTTGCGGTGCCCCATGATGCATGTCACTGTTGACAGATAATTGAGACAAGTATTTTGTGAGTTCGACGGTGGATGGCGGGGCAATTCGACTACCCCGCCATGGGCGTTTATCCTCCTGTCCTTGCAGACGCGCGCCCACACCAAACGCACGCGGGTATCGCAAAGCCGAAAAAAAAGACGGCAATTTGCCAAACTTTTGTTCCGCACTACGCATACCCTCAACGCCACTGCACTTCGACGACACTCTACTCGCGGCATATCGCTGTCGGCTTCGTCCTCGTCGTCGTACTCGGATTCGTTCGGTTCGGTCCTTCTTCCTTCGTTCTCGACCACGGCGCCCTCGCCACCCCGTAACCCCAGCGCTCTTCCTCGTCCCTCCCGTCACACAATGGCGCTCACATCCCGCATCTCCCTTACCGGCCCGCCGGCCGAGTCCCCCGAAGACTACCTCATGTCCTCCCTCGGCGTCATCTTCACCGACGACGTCACGAACCAGCACGGCGACGCCACCAACGGCATCGAGTACACCTCGCCCCACCTCCGCCGGCCCCTCATCTTTGAGCTCGCCGAGCCCGACGCCGCCGACGACCGCAGGCTCTTCAGCCACTACCTCTGGAACTCGAGTCTCCAGCTGGGCGAGCTCGTCGAGGCCGGCACGCTGGGCATAGATACGCCCGTCCCCGTCCGCCTGGGCCCGCCCCTGTCGCACTTTGACGTCCGCGGCAAGACCACCCTCGAGCTGGGAGCCGGCACCGCCCTGCCGAGCATCATGTCCGCCCTCCTCGGCGCAGAACGCACAGTCCTGACCGACTATCCCGCCCCGGCCGTCATGAAGTCCCTCCGCCTCAACGCCACGCGTAACATCGACCCCGCCGTCTCCCCGACGGGCGCCCTCACGGCCCACGAGGTGCTCGTCGAGGGCCACTCGTGGGGCGAGCTCGACGACCCCTTCTCCCTCGCCAACAAGCACGCCTTCGACCGCCTCTTCGTCGCCGACTGCCTCTGGATGCCCTGGCAGCACACCAACCTGCACAAGTCCATCGCCTGGTTCCTCCGGCAAGGCCCCGAGGCCCGTTGCTGGGTCGTGGCCGGGTTCCACACGGGGCGGCCCAAGATGCGCGGCTTCTTCGAGGAGGCGGCCCTGGCCGAGGCCGGGCTGGAGGTCGAGACCATGTGGGAGCGGGACTGCGACGGCGAGGAGCGGGCGTGGGTTTGGGACCGGGGCGTCGAGGATAAGTCGATTCTCAAGAGGTGGTTGACGATCGCCGTGCTTAAACGCAAGGCTGCCGCGTGAAAAGAAGAAAAAGACAAAAAGGGAAAAGGGGAAAAGGAGAGATAACAAAAAAATGTGCCACCACTCCACCAAAACAGCTCGATGAACTACCTGAGTACCGGTCACAGCAGTGGAGAAGGGGGGTTGGTTTTCAACTTATAAGGACCTTTGGTGCGGACCTGAAAAGTCCGCTCTCTATCTCTCTCTCTGGTGCTGAGACATTCCAACGACAGCATTTCTTGATTCAGCTCTAGGCTGCTAGGCTCTAGGCCCTATCCGAAGTACCCGCTCCATTCTCCGGGTGGGAACTTTTGCCTTTTCTTGGCTTCTCGACTCACTCTTCATCTCCTCGGAGAAAGATGGATGAAGGGCGCCCGCGAGGACGACGATGATGGGAGGGGCGTTTGTTTCGCCCGCAATCGGCTTTTTTTTATTTACGCCGGCATAGCAATACCTAGTAGAAAGCAGCAGGAAGCAACCACACACAAGCAGAGAACGCAAAGCAAAAGAAGCAGCTTTGCTGTGCTCGAGGTACGGGTACCAGGCCCGGTGCGGCTGAAAGCCAAGCTCAGAGAGGTTTGCGCCCTACGGATACGATCCCCATGGGGGGAACGGGGGGGGGGTTCTATCCTATTTTCAGCTTGAGCGTAGCCCCCGATTTTCGACTCTTGATTGGCTCAATGTTAGACATTGTGGCTTGGTCCTAGGCCGCCCCCTTTTCTCAAGATCTTGCTGGGGGGGGGGGGACTTTTGACGCTTTGGAATCATCGAATCCGTCGTTGCTGTTCTCCTAGGTTTGGAGGTTTTCTTACCCGACTTTTGCTGGAGTAAGCTCTTTTGGGCGTGGACCCGGAGGGCCCAGGTGCAACGAGTATTTGAGTTAGATGTCTATGGCCGATGGGCCGGGCGAGGGCTATGAGTGGGAGAATCGTAGAGTGAAGTGCATTATGCTCGGATGGAATCCCTCGGGGGACGGAGTTTGGTCCGAAAGGGGGCCTGGCCTAGGGATTAACAGGACTGAATCCGTCAAAGTTATTCACGCCGCACCATCGATCTTTTCCCCATTGTATGCCTCTATTGTCTACCTCTTTCCAGCATCGTAATCAACTCTATTGCACTCTGTTCCCCGTGGCTCATCCAAGCATCCACACATCCATCGTGCATTCTTCCCATTTTCGTATCAGCTCCACCATCTGCGCATCTCTTCCTCAGTCCCATTTCCAAGCCTCACATGAGACATGACATCCAAGACTTGATCAGTAACCCTTTATTCGTCTTCCGTATTGTCATTGGTAATAGCCATCCCATATCCCGGTCATATTGGATCTGTTCATGGCAAGGAATGGGAAGCTCGAGCCGTGGCAGCTGGAACGAAACAACACTCTTACATGCCTCCAACCCACACTTTCAGATTCGCTTTCGCGAGACGAACAGGACCCGAGGAGCTGAGAAAGCAGATTGAGGTAGGTAGGCTGATATCAGCCCGGTGTGAGCAACGTCTCCTTGCGTCAAGCTTGGCACTTCCCCGTGGTTGGTAAACAAGCGCGAATACTATGGCCTGTATACCTACCTGCCTCCCCGTGACCGGATGCAGCGGCTTTGGCGGAGGTCCAAGGGGCCTTTTCGGTTCCCATCGCCACTGATACTTATCTAGCTGCTTTCCTTCCTCGTTCATGCTGGCGACATAGCGTCCCTTTTACCCTAACCCTAAGTCGCCGTATTGGTTAGAGCTTTGCGACTCTTGATTGCGTCGGGCGGCGGCAGTGACGCTCTCGTAGACGACGCTCCAACAGCATCGTGGCTAATTGGGGCATCAGAGCGTCTCGTCCCCTGTCAGCATCTTTGCTGTTGAGGACAAGCTCGTCCGGTATTACCTGCCAAGTTACCGGAAAAGACGAGGAACAAAGTTATACAAGGGCATCATCATTATCGTGCTTTCTCCTGCCTTTGATATGCTTGTCCTCTACGGACCAAGTCTACTCTACATCAAACATGAGCCCTCCTCGAATCCAAGGACACCAACCACGGCTAATTAGGCGCCTCAATCGACGGACCCTTTTCATCCACCTTGACAATCAAGTCATGGTTCACCCTCAGATTCTCCGCCGAGCTGAGGGCCTTCGTGACCGTCGTCTCGTGTCTCTCCTGCGTAATACGCCGCAAAGCCGTCATCAAGAACCCGGCCACGACCTCCACGGACCACTGGTCGGGAATCAGCGCCAGGACATCCTCGACATCGAACCAGCCCCCGAAACGCTCGAGCAGTGCGCCCGTCTGCTCAATCTGGTCGCTGACGTCCTGTATGGCGAGGAACTCGCCGAGTACGGCCCGGAACAGCCGCGCTTGCATGTCGTGCGTCGGCGTGCTCTCCCGCCGGCCATCCGGGCGGGTGTAGATGCTCGAGCCGCCGCGCAGGCAGTACGAGACGGCCGTATCGTAGTCGCCCAGCTTGTGCACGAGGAGCCGGATGGCGTCCTCGTGGCGCCTTTCGCGTCCGTCGAGGATGATGGTCTCTGGGACGAGAAGCTCGTCCGGCAGCGCCGATATGCGCTCCCTGATGGCGGCGGCGTCGTACTGATGAGCACCGCCCAACAACTGTAGGAGCCGCAGCCGGCTCTGCCAGACCTCGTCGTCTTCGGGAGCGTTGTCTGTGAGGAACTGTCGATATGTCGGTTTCGGAGCCTGTAGTGCTCTATAGGATGTGTACGTGCCGGCGAATGCGTCCCGGCTTTCTTGTGACGTCTCTAGATCGCTGAGGACAATGTCCAAGTAGTAGGCAATCAGGTCGTTGACATAACCAGTGTGGCCCTTGCCAAAGACGAGATGCTCGAGGTAGTACTTGACGGCGTCGGGAGCTTCTTCACGAAGGATGGCAACGACTTCTGCCGGCTCAAAGCCGGGCGCCTTGCCCTTATCTTCTGCAAAAATTTGCACGCCCAGCTTCGGGTTGCGGCTCGCGAGCCAGACACCATACTCCCTGACAAGGGCCTGGCTGCTGATCTTTGTGAGATACTCGCGGACGCGCTGTTCTCCATCCTGCAGCTCACCACCAGAGTCGGCCTCACCCTCAACGATGCGCCGCCAGGTCGCCAGCACGTCGCCCGCCATCTTGCGACTTTGATATAGTCGACTGAGTACGAAGAGGCGGTGGTATGACTCTAAAAGCGAAGCAGCTCGATCGAAGCAGTCTACGCCCTTGTCGACGACGTCGTACAGCTCTGATCGGACAGAAGAACTCTTCCTTGCCAGGCCCATAGGTGAATTCTGGTCGAGCTCGAGGAGAACCAACAACAATGCGGCATCGACGGTCCGGAACACCTCGCTCTCGTCTGCAACACTGCCGAATCCCTTCTTCTTTCTCCAAGCGGCCAAGAACCGTCGCAGAAACTGTACGACTTTACTGTCGAGGTCCCCTATTGTATGACTGTCTTTGTGAAAATGCTCGCTTTCCAAGTAGTTCCCTGTCGTTCTCTTGACGCCGCCAAAGATCCAGATGCCTCTTCGGCTCTCAACGATCTCGTTCCGTAGACCGGGTATCAAAGACAAGACAACACGAGGATCCAGGCTACTCTCCACCAAAACTTCCTCTAAGGCGTTCAACTCTGCATCTGTGAAAGGCGCCGCCTCTGTTACATGCAACAGGTTGGTGAGGAGAAGGACACCAGCACGCTGGCGCAGGTAGCTGAATGTCACAAACTCTAGCTCCGACTTGGCATCCTGCCCTCTGAAAGAATTGAGTACTGTGAAAATCGCACGCCGATTGAGCCTGGCGGGGTCTGAGGTTCCATCTTGCTCGCATGCAGCTTCGAGTCGGGCTTCCAGCCGAAGCAACATGGGATTCCGAATCGCCCACCAGATATGATCCCCCGCCCATACTGCTATCCTCGAGTTGGCATTTGCCAATCGTCTTGCAAACTCACTCTCTTCGGCGTTTCGGTTTTCTTCCCACCCTTCAGGTAATGCGTCTTCTTCCTGGGAGTCGACATCACGCTCAAAGAGTTCTCGTTCTTTGGTCATCTGCTCCAGAGATGATGCGGTGCGAGAGTCTGCACTTCTCGGTGAAAATATCGGGTTTTCGGCAAGTCCTCCAGGAAAAGGGGAAAACTTTCTCTGGCAAAGTCTGCCGACAATCTCTTCAAAATGGGTCTCATCGGAGCCCATCAGCGAGCGAATACCCAAAGGTGTCGTTTCATCTCCTCCTGACGTTTCCGTCTCTAACCACCATTTGGATGTTTCCGGGTCCGCCCCGTCCGAATCCCATCTCTGGATTTCCAGCCCATGACGAAGCCCTGCTTCCGAGTCCTTTGTCATGGATGCAATGACATATCCCTCCTCGTCCTGTTCCAGTGCCATCCTCGACGACGCCTGATTAGATGAACCGCCGTCAACTACCACTTCCCGAGGATATCTGTCAAACTCGACAGTCGGCCTAGTTGGGTCCCCATCTAGATTCACAAACATCCCGATGCCGGGGTCCAACGGTCCGGTTCCAGTGACAAGTAGAAATTCTTCGGCTGTTGGCGAAACAATGTGGGGTTTGAGGAAGACGGGAGCCGTCTTTGTTGGTGAGTTCTCTGAGCGTGCAGTACCAGGCGCTGCTGGAAGGGGCTTGTCTGTTTGTGGCGGCGGCAAGGGACCTTCACCCGAAGGTCTTGGACTCATAGATGGAGTTGGCGGTGACGAGCCTTGATGAGCGCTGTCATCAGCGCCTCGAGGGCTGAGGTCTCTACGTCCACCACTGAGTAGACCGCCGAGGCTCGTGCTTCTAGCATGGCCGTGAGGGTCACCAGCGGACAGAAGTGGCCGGTTGTGAGCGGCTGAGGCACTTCTCAAGATACCGCCATCAACACTCCCAGCAATGTCTTGAGCCTGGCCTATTTCGCCCGCAGGCTGTGAGTCGTCCAAGGAGGATATGGTCATAAGCGGGATTCTAAGCTGCCTGCCAACATCGAGCAAGGAGTAACTCCGTGAATCAGCAACGCAGGCAATCGAATCACGACGGATCGATATTGTAGTTCCGGGCACGTCAATGTTCTGACCAGCGGTTAGTCATTAATTGCCTACATGCCGAGGCATTGCGTACCTTAACTGCTCTTGCGACCTCCCCGATCCTCACAACCTGAATCCTTCGCAGTAACGATAGGAGAATGAATACCCCTGCAGCGGGTTCGTCAACATCATCTTGGGGATCGTTCAAGTCCACGCCGCCGACCCAATTGCAGTTCTTGACCTGCGTAGTGCCGAATACAGGGCTAAACTCGGGTAGAGAGTAGAAGGTAACGGTCTGGTTGCAAAGCACACAGGCCTTCCCGACTTTCGGCAGAAGAAGAATCTGTTGAATGCCCGGATGGGAGTTGCTGGTCTCGGCAAAGGCCGGCCGCAGACGCGAGGCAAGTATAAAAGATGGTCGTCCGGCTGGATCGGCAGGGTCGGCTGGGATCTGGACAAAGTGAAGCAATTCGGATGCGCTCGTGCCGATGTATAAGTTGTGGTCTGGTGGCAAAATGGTCAACACCGCCATGAGCCAGAGAAGGAGGCACGTCTACCTACCTAGGTATTCAACACAATTGATCTTGGTCCCTTCGGCAGCGCCATCTGCCGACAATGGCACATCCTCCAATAATGTACGCAAGACAAAGGGCCCGTCATTGCGGGCGATCGCATTGGAGCTCCCAGACGCAGAGGAGGTCTGGCCGTCTGGATCCTCGGATGCCATGTTAAATCAGTCGTGCTATCATGAGTGCCGTAATGCCATTGTCGATTTCATGCGACGGTTGTCTCGAGGCGGCGAAAGGGACGTCCTGCTGGGAATATGATGCAGCTGGGAAGCTCCCAAGCTTGGCTGGTAATCTGGTGACATGGAGTCCAGGCTGCCTAGGTACCGGTAGCCACTTTAGGTACCTTACCTCTAGCTAACCAGAGGCGGATTACGTAGGCCTCCAGCTGTCCTGGGTGCGCTGTGCTACGAAAGGTACTAGCGCAGGCATGTGCCTGGGGCGGCCCCGTAGGGACGGAAACGACCAGCTGTCGCTGCCTCTGAACCCCTGCATTCCATGCGCAGCCAATCAAGTTGCTGCCCGGAAAGGGAACACGTTCCCCGAACCAGCGAGCTCAGTCGAAACACTTTCGATCTGTACCGAACGACAACAGCTACATCGGACACCGGCGGATTGAAACAACTCCCCAACCCCGCCGTCATCCTCGACTTCTTGGATTTCCATGGGCTTCAGGTGATGAAGTGATCATCCAAGTTGCGACCAAGAAACCCGACTCAACATGGCAGACGTAGAATCCGTCCTGGCGGCCAATGCCAACGCGCCACAGCCAGTCGCATCTTCAGACACTCCCAACTTGCCCGAGGGCGGCAACAAGTTCCAGCATGCCATCTCGGCCTGGAGAAGTGAGCAAGAGCCTTGGATATAGCTTTGGAAATGAAGCCTAACCAAGCTAGCTATCGACTACACGAACCTCGTCGCGAACCTCGATAACACTGCCTCCGAGATCGTCACCTACCAGCGAGACTCAACTGTCCAGAGAAAGGAACTAGCCCAAAAGACAAAGGACTTCAGAAAGCTCGATGATACAACAAAGCTGGGCGAAATCAAGGGGCTGTTGAAAGGTAGGGAATCTTCATGGCCGAAATGTTACTCTCACTAAACGGATAGCGTACCAAACTTTCATCGATCTCCTCACGAATCATTCAAAGTCAATCAACTCGGCCTTCCTCCAGACATATACATCCTTATCCGATGCGCCCGATCCTTACCCGCTGCTTGAGGCATCGGTCGACTCTATGCTCGTATCCGAAGACACTCTGCCGAAGCTGACTGAGGAAAATCAGCACCTACAAAAGTCTGTCGCTAAGCTGACGACCCAGCTAGAGGATACCGAGAGCAAGCTGCAGACAGAATCTGCCGCGAAGAGGGAGCTCGAAAACAATCTGGACAGCAGGGTGAAGGAGGTGGAGGCGTCATGGGTGGCAGTCCTCGACGAAAAGAAGGACAACTGGGCCGCGAAAGAGAAGACGTTGGAAGAGAAGGTTGAAAACCAGGAGCGCCTGCTCACCGAGATCAAGGCGAGCTACGAAGTCAACCAGCGCCTCGGCAAGACAGATGATGGTGATGCGGAGGGCCAGGCAGGCCACGTCACCAGTGCCGAAATCGAGATGCTTCACTCAGACCTTGACCGGACCAGTCAGCGGCTGGCCGAAATCGAGGCCCGGAACGAGCAGCTGCGACTGGAACTGGCACAGGCAAAGTCATCCGCGACTACTCAAACGCCCACCTCGTTGGAGGACGACCCAGCTTACATGCGCATGCGATCGGAAAACTCATCACTTATCCGGAAGCTCGATGCTGCCAGGGTCGAAAAGGAGGGGCTTAAGCGCGATCTGGACTCCAGACTGCGCAGCTTGGAGAGAGAGGTTGGCCTGCTCAAGGAGGAAAGGGACAATCTGAAGTCCAAGGTGCAGAAGTGGAGTGACTACGACGACGTGAAGCAGGAGCTTGAGGTACTCAAGAGCATCGAGTTCTCCACGGGCGATGATGATGATGTCAAGGATGTGGTCGAAAGTGCCACAGAGTCCAAGGGCCAGAGCGACACTTTGGAGAAACTTCTCTTGGCACGAAACAAGAAGCTTGGCGACGAGCTGACCATTCTGCGTGTTTCCCACCAGGACTTGCAGACCAAGCTATCTGACCTCCAGGAGGATATGTCGCGGACGAACATGGACCTCGAAAAGTCGCAGAAACTGAACGAACGACTCGAGAACGACCTCGCGACGCTGCAGTCAGAGTCGTCCAACGCTTTCCCTTCCGGCGCGTCGGTGGCAGGGACATTCAACCGCTACGCCCCGTCAATTGCACCGGGACGGAGGGGAGGAGGTGGTGGAGGAAGAGTTTCGCCAACATCGTCCATCATCAGCGGAATCGACCCCCGTATGAGTGGTGGCGGGGAGCCCATGGGCGGCGGCTCCGGCATCCTGCCAATGATCACAGCCCAACGTGACCGTTTCAAAAAGCGAATTGCCGAACTAGAGAGCGAACTGTCGGACACGCACCGCACCGTCTCGCAGCTGAGACAGGAAGTATCAGCTCTTCAAAAGGACAATCTCAGTCTTTACGAGAAGACGAGATACGTCTCGACATACAATCGGGCCGGGCCTTCAGCGACGTCGTCTTCGGCGGCATTCTCGTCTAACCCGAACCCTTCAACGATTTCCATTGGAGGCAGCGGCAGCCCGGGAATTACAATGGACAGATACAAAAAGGCATACGAATCGAATATTTCGCCATTTGCCGCTTTCCGAGGGCGGGAGTCTGCCAGGGCCTACAAACGAATGAGCTTCCCCGAACGGGTAGTGTACTCAGTAACGCGAATGGTGCTGGCTTCTCGGACTAGCAGAAATCTATTTGCGGCATACTGTGTCGCGTTGCATTTGCTCGTTTTCTGCTCGCTGTACTGGCTCGGTACGGTGGACGTGGAGCAGCATGCCAGTAACCTGGGCAGGTCGGTAGTAGGAGCCGCCGCCGCGGGCGCCGGGGGCCTCAAGGGAGGGGCCGGAAACGGCCACGGCGACTGGCAAGAGGAGGGGTTCAGCGGGCACTAGGCGGTGGTCAGTAAGGTGTCTGCTTGGAAGTTGACGAGAGGAGGGGGGGGGGGGGGGGGGGGGGGGGGGGGGGGTGAAGCGAGGTGGATGTCGATTAAGCCAGCGACGAACGGCTAGGTGCGCGAAAACTGTATGCATAAAACTTGTTTTTCACCGACAACTGTACGATTTGGCGTTGGGGCATGTGGTATGAACTGTGGCACTACTTTAACTTAGCTTGGTGAGGGAGGGGATCTTGTCAGAATACAGATGCCAGATCACTTTGAAAACCTAGCTACCGGGGATGAGCGGGAACTTCTTCCCATGATCCGAGATCATCTGGGCGAGATCATACCCTTACCTTAGATGCCGTCAAGCAGCGTGGGAAGCGTGGCTCCCCCCACCGAGTCCACCACGATGCTATTCTAGGTTATTTCTTTCCCGCTTCGACCTGGGCAGGCGTGGCAGGCTAGCTAGCTTGCTCCAGTTCCCGAGCTGCCATTCAATTTTTTTTTAATTTTTTTTTTTCTTAAAAAAAAAAAACGAAAGAAACAGCCAGACATTTCCCATTCGACGAGGGGGGGCCTCGTTGACGCTGGCCCGTCTGCGCGGCCCGGATGGAGCATATGACCTTGCAACCAATGAAAGGCTGTCGCGGCCCTTGGTGGAAGCGCGGCAAAAGCAAGCCTTGGATGTACAAGAGCGGGTACATGCAACGTGGGCGCGTCGCCGGGCTAGAGACGGGTACAACTTTTGTAGGGTGCAACGAGGGTGGTACCGTCCCTGGTTAATCTGCAGTTGGGCCTATCAAGTGTAAGGGTTGACGCGATGTCTTGTTGCTATTTCAGGTTTCTAGCCGCTCTGGCTCGCCATTTTGAAGGGACACACACATGGGGATACACACATATACACACACTCGGTCAAAGTCCAGATGAGGCAGGCCTCGTCTTTCATTGATGCTCACCATATTGATGCGAGTGAACATACAGTGGAACAAGGACAAAGGCGGACTGGAAATTTCCATCTAATAGGGTACAGCTGTTGATGTTATGTTTGCCAAGGTATAGTTGACAGAAGATAACCTGCATTGTCTTCACTCGCTTCTTCCTTGTTGTGTTCAAAATGACCACTCCGCCAACGTAACTACCCAAGCTAAGTGACCCAGGCTCGACTCGAGCCCTTGGAAGACAAAGTACGGCCATGACCTCGAGTCCTCGAGTCCTGGGCAGAAAGCACAACACCCTCAAAACGTGGAGCGCGTCGCTACCTGTCACCACACAACGAGGCCATTCGAAGCGGGCCGGGCGCTTGCATCTCCCCTGACCCCGGCGAAGATCGCCTGGGCATCCACACCCGCTGGTATTACTTGCATCTCGCCCTTCCACTCATTCGTCCTCGCCAGACCCCCCCTCACTCTCCATCCTCGTCCTCATGTCCTCTCCCGCCCGTCGTACGGTTGCATGGCATGGCGGCTGCCAGTCTTTTGGCCATGGGAGCCGCTGCGAATACCGAGCCCGTTGCCTCGCACACCACGGCGGCAGACCCTCCCCTCCTCCCCCGGCTATCCTTCTCCCCCCGCCATCTTTTTTTGTAACCTTGATACCATGCCATTCTGGGCAGGTAAGGAACCTAGTGCCCTAACGAGATGCATTGGTGGCCGTTCTTTGCCGCCGGGTGTGGAAGTGATTTGAGGATGCCGTGGTATATTAAAAATGGCTGCCCGCTTTCACTACGGAACTTGTGTAGCCCACCCCATCTCCACGGTTCATCTCATATATCGAGAGACGAGTCTGCTTCCCTTTTTTCTTGAGTCTTTTCTAGTTCTCATTATTTCCTAGTCTCGTATTTCATTGGTTCAGTTTGGGTTTTTCTTGCTTGACATTTGGTTCGATATTTCCACTCTTCTGGGGAACGAAGCATAATCACCAACACCAACAACCGAACATCATCGAATACCTTGACATCGCCCCATCTACTCCACGTTGCCAACCAACAACACCCATCACATATAACCAACATGCGTTGCTCAACACTGTTGGTGCCGGCACTGGTATCCCTTGCTCTCGCTGCGCCAACCTACCCCACGCTCAACCTCCAAGCCGCGTTGCCGGGTAGCATCGAACAAATCTCCGAGTACTTCAACATGCTGGCAACCAAGGTTCAGGCCACAAAGTATCTGTCCACCGCACCAGTCTGCGACCTCTCCACGGCTAAGCTACCTGAAGGTGAGTCGAGAGAGCCCCCGAAAACCTGTAAAGACCTGTCTTATACTTACACCACATGACCCAGCCGCAACCGAGACTCTCGGCAAGCCCAGAGAGGGCCTATTCCTCATGCACATCGCCATCGGCCGCGGAACCCAGAACTACACCTGCGACACCAGCAACGCAACAGCAGTCCCCGTCGCCACTGGCGCCGTCGCGACGCTCTTCAACGCCAGCTGCGTGGGCTCCCTGTACCCGGACCTGCTCGACAAGCTGCCCGTCGTGGCCATGGACTTCAACCTCACAGAGGAGGAGACGAACCGCCGCCTGGGACCGAGCAACCTCGTCATCTCGGGCCATCACCACTTCACCGGCAAGGGCGTCCCGCTCTTTATGCTCGAGAACGACGGCGCGTCCGTCGGGGACTCGTACTGCGCCAAGAACGCGTCCATGCCCGCGCCCCTCACGGCGCAGTCCGGCCAGCACGGCGAGGCGGCGGTCCCCTGGCTCCGGCTCCGTACCGTCGAGCCCAGCACCGGGGACGTCCAGGAGGTGTACAGGATACACACTGTCGGAGGCAGCGCGCCGGCTTCGTGCCAGGGCCAGGCTGCTACGATTGAAGTCCAGTACGCTACACAGTATGTTGGAACCAAACCTTGATTGAAGTTGTATGACACGTGTGACTTACATGAAGCTTTAGATACTGGTTCTTCTCTGGCTCCGCTCAATAAGTCGGTCATGTCATCTACCCTTGAATCAGCACCCATTTTATCAAACACTTGTTATGATTCGAAGGCGTTGGAGGTGTTTTTTGGGTTGCGCAGAAGTATGTCATAGTTGTTTCTTATTCGATATACCATCATGTATTCCCACGGCAGTTTGTAGGTCATTATCTTATCGATGAACCTCTTATGCTGTGGCTGGAAATTAGGTCGGCCAGTAGACTGAAGCCGCTAGATAACACTCGTAATGGAATGGTCGTCTGTTGAATTTTGTGCTGCTCATTGAGGTGTTTATACTCATGGAGGAGTGGAGAGGGGGGGGTTCCTCAGTTCATACAGGTAGTGAGACCAACTACGTGAAGGAGTCACGGCATGATTATGAATCTGGCGTCTTTGGTCATACTTCGTCAATATGGAGTCATACTTGACCGATATGGTGGCCATCCTCAGCGAGAATGGCTCACCGCACACATAAGATGGGTGAATTAATGGATGACCTGTAACGCTGAGTGAGTAATTGAGTGCACGTCCTAAAGGGATAAGAACGTTGGAATAGTGAGGTGAGTGAGATGACAGTTGGAAGGCACGAAGGAAGAATCAGTAACGGGCAGGCGCATTTCAAGTCCAAGGTAAGGTACTCCATAGACCCTGACCAGATCCACCTAGCCCCGGTCCTTGCTGCAAGCACCCCGCTAAAAAGCACAGCGTCCTTGCCAAACAATCCCATGTTGAACGCCTGGAAGGGCTGCGGTACGGAGTAAGGTACGGAGTACTTGCTGATCCCTAGGAAAATACCCCACTCTAGGGCCACATGCTGATCCGAGTAGCCAATGGTGTAGCTTCTTTTGTCTGAGAAGACGCTAAAAGGTGGTCCCACAAACCTCCGAGCCGGGCACCTGCCACCAGTGACTTCACTCTTTCTTCGACTCCTGCTTCAGCGCTTTGAAGAGAAATTCCATAGACTGTCACCTCTCCACTGGGTTTTTTTATCCAATTCAACTTCGACCAGCCCACTTCAACCAAACATCTCTTTGAGCACAATCGTTCACATTGATTATTGCACATCGTCAATAGCCAGGTAAGCAAGCAGAAGATAGTTCCTTCATCATCACATCATGCCTAATTCTCTAGCCAAGACGATTGTGCGCCTTGCGATTGCGACGGCGACGAATTGCTCAGTTCGCCGCTACTCGCTCTCACCTACGCAATTCCTCGACTTTATCGATTTTTTTTGATTTTTTTTTTTGCATTCGACCGAGCGCTCCTCCAGCCACCAATTACAATTATCCAGCGAACCACTCATTGCGGTCAATAATCAGCATTCGCTCGATTTATGGGACAGGCCACTTTCAATCACAAATTATCACAGTCTCCCATTCCATTGCCCGAACCGTCCGATCCAACAGCCGACCACGGAGCGATCGAGGAGTGCTGAGCTCCTTCGCCTTTGTCCACCGAGTCTTGACAACCGACACCAAAGCCCAGCCAAGCTTCCCTATGCTTGGTTAATCACCGGTCGAAATGAACAGAAGGGCACCTGCTGCTTCGGAAATGCCCCGCAAACGCCGGCGGATACGAGGACCAAGTGCCATGGCTTCAGACCCTCCCCAGCTCACCTGGCCCACCAGCCAGGTCCCGGTCGAGATCTTTGACGAAATCACTACCTACCTGTCCCGTTCGGATGTCAAGAACCTCCGCTTGGTCAATCACGAGTTCGACAAGATGATCTCTTCCAAATACTTCCGCAACGTTGTGGTTCCTTTCCGGTCCGAGATGTACAAGGCGAGAAAGCAAAAGTACCTGGATGACGGAGGCGCAGCGCAGCCTCAACTCGGAGTGGACACTCTCTTCTCCGGCGGCATGCGTATCTTCCAGTCCTTCGGCGAGCACATCCTTCGATTTGCCTTGTCGCTCGAGCTGGACGAGGAGAGCCTTGCCTACCCTCCCATCAAGCCGACCCAGAAAGTCGTTACCTCGTACTGGGGTATTTACCGCTGGCCTCACGAGTCGTACAACCGGTATGCGGAACTTGAGGGGCTTGAGCAGACTGCCGATGAGACAGCGTCCATGACAGAGGCCTTGAAGTGCTTGGTGAGGGTTCAGGAACTTGGGCTCTGTTGCGATGCTGGACTGGGCTACCTTCTTGGACCCGACCAGCAGTTGGAGAGCCCTCCCCTGCCGCATCCGGTCTTTGGCCTCCGCAATCTACGATACCGAAACCTGCAGCGACGCCTGGCCCGAGACGATTCGGACTCTATAAATGCCCGAAAGCTCGCCTTTGAGAGTCCTCGAGATTTCAAGTATACCGTACTGGAGGCCATGGTCAAGAATGCCGGGTACACGCAAGAGCAGGCTAAGGACGCTATTGCTATACTCTTGAGCACTGAAAATGTCTCACTGTCGAATATCGACTTTGACGAACGTACCGCCGCTGCTGCCGCCGCTGTCGCGGCCGCCAATGCAGCCGCCCATGCTGCCCAGACCAACGCTGAAGCTCGTGCCGATTTGATTGTTCACACCACTCCTCAGAACATCCATAACCTCGCCCAAATCTTACTCCAAAATCAACCTCCCCCGTTCATCAACGCTCATGACGCTGAGGATCCCGAGCATGATGACGAAGTTGCTGAGGCAAACGCTGAGGCGAGAGCGGCGGCCAATGTGCTTAATGAGCTCACGGCGGTCCATCCACTACAACCTAGAAATCTGACTAGAGCCCAGAAGGAGATGCTGCTAGAGCTGGAATGGGCACACCGAGCCCTCATTCAATCATACGTCCTCGCCCTCATCGACAACGCTCGGATGAATAGCTTCAGTTCTTTGACGACCCTGACGATCGCCAAAATTCCCAGCAGCCACGTCTACATGTTTCAAAGGTCGGATTTCTGGCAGAGCCTGCCCAACCTTACCAACGTTGCTCTTGCTGTTGTAGCCGACTGGCGTCAGATATCCAAGGTCGCTCCTGGCTGTGTCGAGGACAACCCCGTCTCGCCCGTAGAGGCGGTGAGCAAGGTCTACCGCCTGCTGCAAGACCATATCTCGACACAACCCAACATCAAATTCCTCCATTTTGAGTGGATTTGTGGTGGCGAGTTTGCACCTGGCATCACTCAGCGGAACCAATACGTGCTTCCCGCCCCATTCTGCTCGCCGTCGCAGATGATACACCATGCAGGTGCCAAGTCGCCCGAAACCTTGCTCACTCTACCGCACATCAGACACCTGTCGCTCAAGAACTGCTACTGGGCGCCGCACGTCTTTCTACAGGTTCTGCGGACAATGGGAACCCAGTCTCTGGAAAAGCTAGAACTCGAAAGTGTTTCTCTCACGGGCGCGCCCATGAGAAACCTTCCCGAGATCGGACAGGCACATGGACAAGGCCAGGCTCACGGTCATAATCAGCTACCGGCGCTGCCGCCGGCTCCTATGCATCTCCAAGCCAACGCGGCCTTCGCAGGTTTGCCAGTGGTTCCGGCCGGAGTGGTGGTCCCTCAAGGCCCGCTGCATGCTCCTGGCGTTTTGCCGGCGCATCTGATTGGCATGATGCAGCAGCAAGCTCTTCCGCAAATCGCCAATGTGGCGAACAACGCGGCGCCTCCTCCGCCTCCATCCGACCCATTGGCCGGCTGGAGTAGAATGCGACTAAGACAGCCACGACTGCTGTCTTGGGCTGGCATCATTGAACGTCTCGCACCGACTCCGCCGATTCAAGAGATCATGGTTGGCCAAGATGACGAAGATGACGAAGAGGATTGGGTGGACGATTTTGTACGAAAGGATGAGGGATTCTCGCTGTTGCCGCGGCCACACAGTCTCGTCAGGGAGAAGGATTTGCTCAGCATTCAGCACATCTCGCTCAAGTCCTGCGGCTACGCAGTCTTGGACACCCCCACGGTTGACAATCATAGTATCATGCCAACCAACACCCCTTGGCAAGAGCCTTCGGAAGTGACTTCGCGTCGACGGGAGCTTATGCCCTTCATGCAGGCCTGCGGCGACAGGCTGGCGGCTAAGATCACCAATTACCTGAACAATCAGGAGCACTTCAACCTTTCGACTGCGTTCGGTATGGATACGGAGTGGACTGGTGTGTACGATGAGGATGTCATTGAAGCTGCAAAGAGGGATGGTATCGTTCATCCTGGAAGAGGACGATTCACGGGTATGATTACCAAGATGGCAGAGCAGGTTTGAGCTGGACTGCTTGGTTACGATGAACACTGTATAACGATTGGGATTTGGGTGGGCCGCAGGAGTCTTTGGTTTTTTCGGCGTTTTTGGCAAAAGATACCACGGACTCAAAATTGGGACGGATGGACGGGCGGGATAATGACTGGATGAACCCATAACTACGTAGATACCTTATAGTAGGAAGACAACAAAATTTGGTAACTCCGTCATCGCCGCTATTGCGTTTGAGGCAGGTCCACTCTTTGAGTGTTGAAATTGACGGAGACGGAATGGCTCTACAGATCAACCATGTGGACGAATTCCTAGAGGCGCGTTTACTCGAAGACTCAGGAAGTACATTATGCTATCTCATCACAAGGACGACTTTTGGGGTGATTGATTTAGAAGCAGGCCAAAATTGAATGCATTTCCTCGTAACCGTTTGACGCCGATCACGATAGCTAGGTTGGGGGGGAATCATTGTTGCATGTTTGTTTATTGGTGGCCCATGCAGACCGTTGCGCGTGTGAATTCGCATGCCAATCCCTAAATGCCATGAGACCATAGCCTTCCTGTACACCAGCATATGAAAAGCCGCAAAGTTCTTTTTTTGTATTGAATCAACGCATCCATCAACCCAAGACCATCCATCCCAGGGGGGTGTACCGCGTTTGTCCACACTTCGCGCCGACCCTTTTTGCTCACGTCATGAACCGCACACGCCACAAAAATCGAAGACCGTCTTTAACTTAGAAAAGAGGTGATGGGAATTCGTTTATGCGGCAGTGATGGCCTGGCGGGTACGGGTACCACGCTGGCGGGAGTTGAGGCGGACCTCCTCGCGACCGGCGACGGCCTCGGACTTGGCGACGACCTCCTCGCCCTCGGTGAGGATGAGCTCGATGTGGCAGGGGTTGGACATGTAGGGGTTAATCTGTGACATGTGTTAGTCTCGCCAAAGTCTTGTCGATTCTGGGCTCTCCTCTCGCGCTGAGAGGAAATCAAGTGGTAAAAACATACGCGACCGTGGGCACGGTATGTGCGTCTCCGTTGCTTGGGGGCCTGGTTGACCTGGATGTGCTTGACGACGAGGTTGCCGGTGTCGAGGCCCTTTGCGTCGGCGTTGGACTCGGCGTTCTTGAGGAGGCCGAGGAGGAACTCGGCCGACTTGACGGGCCAGCGGGCCTTGGTGACGCCAAAGGCCTTGCCCTGGGCGGTGCGGCCGATGGAGCCGGCGTAGCGGCGGAAGGGGACGGCCTCCTTCTTCTCGGAGACGTTCTCGAGGAAGGTGACGGCACGCTGGAGCTTCCAGCCGTTGATGGCCTGGGCGGTCTCGCGGGTGTTCTTGAAGGACACACGGAGGTAGGAACCGCGCGAGCGGGCCGACTTCGCGGGGGCGATCTCTTGAGCGGCGTAGCGAACCTAAAAGTGGTGACGATTGTGTCAGTTTGACAGGTTCTGCACGAAAACGACGTGCTCCCATGTGTTCGATGTATCTTTCTATTCCTCCTCTTCGTCGACCATTACGAGTGACATAGTTGAGTCACAAGTCCAGTTTTTTTCGACATCGTGAAATTTCGACCCTCTTTCGACGAGGGGCAAGGGAATCGTCTCGGCGGCTGCGACAGGGTCGAAATTTCGTCGATTTCACAAAATCCTCCTCTTCGTCGACGTAGACACGGGGGAAGGCGGCAGAGCGACTTACCATCTTGATCGTTGGGTGTGGTGATGGTTTCGGTGGTCGGTCGGTGGTCGGTCGTGGGCTGGCTGTCAAAGTGAGGTTAGAAGAAATTCACAACTTTCGTTGACCCTAGCCCTCCTGCGCCGGGTTGGCTCGCTTGCGGATCGGGAAACGGCAGGGGGGTCGGCCTTAGGGTTCCGCAACCCTATGGGGTAAATGGACGATTTCTTCCAGCTTTGGCCGGGGAAAAAAATTGCAATGGGAAAACTGATGAGACTCACGATTTGTCTGATGAACTGATGAGCAGCCTGGGGTCTTTATTGAATTTTCCGAAATGAGTCTGCCGCTTTGGGAGTTGGGACAATTGGAAAGGATGATATTTCGAGGTGTTCTTGAATTCCGTTGCAAGCCAGGTTCACTGGACACCACCTTGGGTTTCTGACGCTCCTGCCTTCCTGCGAGGTGTGAGACCCCACTTTGCAGATGGTCCCCACCCTCTGGGTCCCTCCTTATCTAATCGCAAGAGAAAAAAACTTGCCGGAGAGCGGCACCTCTGAAATTCCGCATTGTCCAATCACCTTGATGACCCCACAATCTTTCCTGTCAGTCTGGCCCGTGCGTACTCTTGAAGCTCTCAGAAAAAAAGTCCGACGAAAAATTTCAAACACCCAGCCCAGTATCCAGTTGTCCCAACCCGCCACCAAGAGGATTAGCATTACCTGCGCCTCTCACCCCCAATTCGACTTTCTTTCGCAACTTGGGAACTGCCAGTCTTGTTCTCTTTCTTTTTCGTAACAACTACCCCGACGCACACTTCAAAGACAATGGCTCCCTTCACTCCTCGTGGCGGTGGTCGCGGCGGCGGTCGTGGATTCGGCGGACGTGGTGGTGGTGACCGCGGTGGCTTCGGCGGCCGTGGTGGTGGCCGTGGAGGCTTCGGTGGTGACCGTGGCCGTGGCGGCTTCGGTGGACGCGGTGGTGGTCGTGGTAAGTTTTGAGAGGAACTGACGCTTTCGCGATGTCAAATGCAGAAGAAGATCGAGCTAACCTGAAGCTGCAGGCGGTGGTCGCGGCGGTCCTGGCGGTGGTCGTGGCCGTGGAGGTGTCTCCAAGGGCGGCCGTGGAGGCGGTCCTGGTGGTCAGAAGGGAGGTCAGAAGGTCATCGTGGTATGTCACAACACCGGCTCTTCCTTGTGGTAAGAGATTGTCATTAACAAAGATCGCAGGAGCCCCACCGTCACGAGGGTATCTTCGTTGTCCGTGGCAAGGAGGACGCCATCGCAACCCGCAACATTGTCCCCGGAGAGTCCGTCTACGGCGAGAAGCGCGTCTCTGTCGACAACCAGACCCAGAACGAGGACGGCACCACCACAACCACCAAGATCGAGTACCGCGTGTGGAACCCCTTCCGCTCCAAGTTGGCCGCTGCCGTCATCGGTGGTCTCGAGAAGCTCTACTTCGGCCCCGGCTCCAAGGTCCTTTACCTCGGTGGTGCCTCTGGTACCTCAGTCTCCCACGTCGCCGACATTGTCGGCCCTACTGGATTCGTCTACGCCGTCGAGTTCTCCCCCCGTTCCGGCCGTGATCTGATCGGCATGGCCGCCAAGCGCACCAACGTCGTCCCCATTGTTGAGGACGCCCGCCAACCCCTCAAGTACCGCATGCTCATGCCCATGGTCGACTGCATCTTCGCCGACGTTGCCCAGCCCGACCAGGCCCGTATCGTTGCCATGAACGCCCACCAGTTCCTCAAGGTCGGCGGTGGTATCCTCATTTCCATCAAGGCCAACTGTATCGACAGTACTGCCCCCGCTCACAAGGTCTTCGCCATGGAGGTCGAGAAGTTGAGAGGAGAGCGCATCACCCCCAAGGAGCAGCTTACGCTAGGTTGGTAACCCCCTTTTTTTCTTAGGTTGCGAAAGACTCTTGACTAACATGTGACAGAACCCTTCGAACGTGATCACTGCCTCGTCGCTGCCGAGTACTCGCGCTACGCGAAATAAATGTGAGAAAAAACAAGGGAAGATGAAAAAAAAAAGTATTGTATGCGTTGCGTAAAGAAAGAGTGGTGGGTGAGCGGTTGAATCTGTACATTTGCGAGATTCCCACGAGATTTGACTTTTGCTTCAATGGGTACGGTCGGTCGGACTTCATCTGGACAGGCGTTAGGAATTTAGGACTGGTCTAGTTCAGAACTTGCATGTTAACCCATAAAGGTATTCAAAAAGTCCTCCGCGGTAAAGATGACATGTTTAATGGGCTCATAGACTTGAATTGGAGTAGTTTGCTGCGCTTTTTTGCTGCCTCATACTCCCCCTTCCGCAGTGACTTGACATCCGTCATGATTTGCCCTTGTTCTTACTCTGGCTGGCTCTCATCGCCTGCCTTGTGAACTACGTCCAAATGCTCCCGAACCCCTATCCCGACATGTACATATTCAGGCTTCATGCAGCCCAGCCCCCGCTTCACTCAATCCCATCCACAAGACCTAGGCCAAGTACCGCCGCCCCACACATCGTCGACCCATCCACCTCTGTCTGGCCGGCCCACGACACTAATTCCGACGAAAGCTGCGCCGTCGGCGTTGTCGGCCTCTCCTCCAGCAGCAGCTGCTGCTCACCCCCGATTCTCCACCGGTCTTCATAACAGCCGTACTCCACGAGGTCGCGGGCAATGTAAACGACCCGCTCCTGCTCGGGCTGCCAGTCCATCGGTTCAGCCGGACCCCCCGCGCCGACGCTTCGGGCCCACGACTCGACCGACGTGCGTTGCTCGTCGAGGAGTGACAGAATGTGATTGCGGAAGCGGTAGTTGTCGACGACGAGGTCGCTGCTCTGTTGTTGATGTATCTCGCGTCCGGTATCGTCTATGCTGCGGCGACGTTTCGAGATCCTGCGAATCGTGGGCTCTAGCTCGAGCTCGAGTCCGGGCTTGCGGCGGCGCCTCACGATATCCAAGTAGCCGTCGTCGGTTTCATGATGGGCCTTTTTATGGCTCGGGGTTTTCGTTCTGAGGACGAGGGCTGTTGAGGGTGACGCTGGGCGCATGGGAATCATCTTCAGATCGCCGTCTGTGTCTGACTTTGCTTCGATGTGGCGGCTATGTCGGTTGTGGCGTCTGGGGGAACGAGGAGGAGGTTCGTACAGAGACCGGTGTCTTCCTGTTGGGTATTCAACGTCTTTTCGCGGGGGGTAGCGACGGGCCTTGATGATGGGAAGCCCCTCTGTGAGACCGGAATTCGGCTCTGGGCTAGCGTGCCTGCGTTTGGACGAGCGTTTCGACATCCTGTGTCCTCGTGACATTGTGATGTTCCCCGTTTAGAGGGTCAGGTCTTTTCCCGGGAGGGGTGGAACGAAGATACTAACATGCGTGATTATCCGCCATCTGAAGGGTTTTGAGACTGCTTTCCGGAGGATATGGGAGTTTGAGTAAGGCGTTATTTTGATGATGTATATTAGTTTTTATCTCGACTATACTCGCGAGATATTCTCGCGCAGCTTCTAGCCATCGACATCTTGAGAATCTAAACAAAGCTGGAACGGCCTAGAGCTTATTGTGCCATCGACAGGAGGATGAGTTTCCAGAAGCCAACAAACAAGCAAAGACTCCGTGGTGTGATGGACAAGCTACTAGAAGGTATTCATAGAGGGCCGCCCTCGTTCAACCTCGAAACCGAACAAGGGGACAATGTTGAACCTCACAAAGACCTATCAGTGCCGACCCATGCTCCTCTCCCGTTATGGCTTCTCGGGATGACACGTCGTTTCCACCCTCTTCCAGCAATGGTTTCAAAGAAGTGAGATCCTGCCGCTTCGGTGGCCGTGGATGAGACAAAGGGCAAAGCCTACTCCAACATTTCGAATCCAATCCCAGTTCTTCGAGCAGCTACTGTCTTCTGATGAGGTCTACCAAGGCGAAACTCGACCTCGGCTACAGATCAGAGCTGTGTTGGCAATATTAGTCAAATGGCTCACGAGTAATACGGTCTACTATGTACTTCGTGCTTCACAATGGAAACATGTGAATATGAGGATGTCCACCTTTACTTGCTCTACCGTATGATCAGAATCAATAGTCCAATTTGACGTTGGCAATGCTGCTTTTGCCATCGTCAGAAAGATTGGCCACCAAATTGAGCAACGATCACAATTCCATAACTAACGCATAATTCGACTATCGCGACGCCATCGCACCGACCAGACTGAACGAGGCTTAGAACCGCCGAAAGAAAGACCGAACTTCATTGGACGTCAAGTTGCCCTTGATAGGTTGGCACGCGGCTGGTCTAGAAGACCCCGCTAGCGCTGGATCCTGGTTGAGGTTGTAGATCGACCAACCGATGACTTTATCTCGAACGGGCATCAGACGGTTTTTCTGATGTTACACGATCCACACCTTCGCACAGCGACATAGATAGTCCGCCTCGTCTCTCTTACCAGGACAAGTCTCGACAAGCGAGCTGTACCTCCTCCCTGGTCACGCATCAATGGTCTCTGTTCAAACGCCAAGATGCGTTACCCGGGCAGCTATTGGGTTGTCCTGCACGGAAAGCCGAAGAAACTCTTAACATCCTGCTCCAGATTCCAGTAAAGCACAGTGAGGACTTTGAACCCGTTTTGTTGCCATACACGCAGATAATCGCTGCTCCTCGCCGCAATATGATGAAATACCTGGCCCCCGGGCTTCTTTTGGCTTCCTTTGGATCCCTTCAACCGGCCCTGATCCTTTCAAGTTCTAGCCTCCTTCAGTACCTTGCCCAATCCTGTCCGTCCCGCGTGGTTGGATCAGTCAGAGGGATAACGTTTGGGTTCTATCCCCCAGACACTAGAAACATTACCGATTCAGCTTGCGTACGTCAAAGCGTTCTCGGAGGAATTGTTCAAATTTCGCGATGTCCGCCGTGGTGGCGTCCACATCCTTGATAGAAAGCATCGCCCTCCTTTCTCGAAAGGATATCGTTCGGGTTTATTACCCCAGACGCTAGCGCTGTCAAGAAAGCGGCACGTTCAGATTAACCAATCCCCCAATGGGGCAGCTGGCTCTTGTGTCACCGTTTTCTTACGACGGCTGGGTCCAAGGTCTGGGCAACAGAATTCATGCGATGCCTGGCTGAGAAGTGGAAAGTTGTGAGATCTCTGTTGCCTGTATAAGTTTCCTATCACATGAGCGGCATTAGAGTCCACATGAGCGGCTTTCTCGTTCGGTTAAGAATCGGGATACTGAGCCATGGTATCTTTTCTCCCCCCAACGTTGGCTGGGTCTGGAGTGGTTATGAACAAGCGTAGGGATGGCTACAGCGAGCAAAGGACCTGGATGCGCATATCCCCCCTTCGTCCCTGCCTCGACCTACCTCACCAAGTGGGGCTAAGGGTATATATGCCATCCCAACCTCACTTTCTGTCACCAGCACAGCAGCGTCCGTCTAGGTCGGCGGGTCAGGTCAAGCTGTGTGCATGGTGTAGCGGCTAATAGAACAAGTACTCCAATGAAGTCAGAGTCCGGGTTGACTGAGGGGCGCGCTGTTCGATTCTGGGCAGGGGCGTGAATTATATGGTCGGTGTTCCCCCTCCTTCCCTTTCTGTTGTTTTTGCAGAGTGTCTAGACTCTATACTGGGCGAAGGCAGTGACAAGGAGGACGGTTGGCTAGAGTCGTCACCACAAATTAGGAAGACTATTCGAGCCAGTATGAGCAATAGCCGAACTCTGTCTAGTAAAATGTCTACACCACCCCCCTGACCGAGCCGATAGGGGAAAGTTATCCTGCAGGCTGCGTGGCTTTGTAGCGGCTCATGTTAATTCTGACAGGAACACACAGACGAGAACCCCGAGCAGATGGCCAGGCTCAGCTCCTACTGATTACGTATATTGCGCGTTAAGGACAGACCCTTGAGGCAGGCGAGTCTGGGGTAGGAGAATAGGTGTGGTAGACATTTCGTGACTAGCGTGGCCTGGACTAGCTTTGGTTACCTATCGTGCCTGCATACTGTAAGTGAGGGGTTTTGATACCGATCATAGGCAGGAGCGAAAAAAGTCTGGAGAGGGCTGTCTCTCTCTCTCTCGCTCCGTCTGTCTATGTTGGCAACGCGCTAGGCCTCTTTGTGTTTCTCCGGAATCTGCCTACCTTTGCTTTGTTGAGGCATCCAGATCCATAGATCTAACGCCCTGGAGCGGAGGCTCGTTTACCAACAATATGTTAGAGTTCGAGCACCTGCTTGTTTACCCACGGGATGCCAAGACGAGACCTGGTCGAGAAGCCTCTGGTCATTTAGGTAATAGGGACCTTCCCGAGGCTATGGTCAGCCGGCAAAACGTCTCCAAGTCCGTCTGAGGTAGCAATATGACAGTCCTGCGATCGATGAAACACAATTCGATCCCTTCAGAGGCAATGGGCCGCTGGCACCGAGACGTCGGATCTGTTGGAGCCATGGTTGGAGGGCAAAGGTAACATGGTTCGACACCGTCAGTGGCAACCAGCCTCGGGCACAACGTATCTCTTGTCCATAGTCCTTACAAAGCTCCTTCACCGATGGTATACAAGAAGGAGACGATCCGCCGCGGCACATAATTTGTCACCGAGGATCGAGGCCGGCCAACGACAACGACAAGAGCTCAAAGAAAGGTGGACAGGCAGAGGCGCGGTGGCGCGGCATAAGCCAGTAAATTAAGCTGATAAATGAAGACAGGCAGGGCAAATTTTCCAGCTCGGGCTAGGCCTTATGGATGGGACCCGCGTGTTGGCTTTGCCATGGTTGGACTCTTGGAGGGGCCGGCGTGTTTGAACTTGGAAAGCTTGTGGTTGCCGATTCCCATAAGAGGTACGGAATACCTACGGATAAGAGATGGAGAGTACTCTGTACGGAGTACGGATAGGGCACGTACCGATGTTCGGAAGAATGACCCCACTTTCCCCGCTTGGAACGGCAGGCAGGAACACTGGAACAGGCACCTGGGTCCTGGGGAATGAGTGGTGCAGTGTTGGGGTAAATGTGGGTAAATTCTCCATCTTCAATGTCACCCTTCCTGCCTTCATTGGCATGACCAGAAACCTCCCTTGCCTCCTTCTCTTTGGCTCCTGGCCTCCTGCTGCTTTCCTCCGGTCGACCGCACCCAACCAAGTTCATGTCAGGGCATGCAGCACTGCAGATTCTATCCGGACTCAATTATCCTCCCCCAGACTTTGCCTTCTTCATGCATTTCAACCCTCCTACGCCTCCCATCCTCCGGACTTTGGCAGGCCTGGTAGCTAATCAGCGCTCGTTCAGGACCTCCAACAGCCACCTCGGTACGGCCGTACTATCCCGTCTGGGTTTTCAAACGACGGCACAGCCTATGCCTAATTGCAAGGTGGCTGTCTGAAACTGGGGTCAGTCGAACTCGGTCTACTGTTAAGCTTCGTCGTCGAGGTCTAAGACACCACCGCGTGGTCTCGTCCAGTCCAACAATTCTTTCCAACAGCCATCTTCCACAGATTCATCACTGGCGTGTGGCTTGGCACCGAGCAGACGGTACGAATTTGCAGACGGCGCGGCGCTGGAAGGTCTCGCTCCGTCCCATCTCAAACCCATAGGAGACAACACTCCAGACGACATCACAACGCCGTCGACCTCGTCTTAGTTTGAATTGTATCCCACCAGCACCCGTTCACCATCAGCTCGGAGACATCGTCGATCGTGGCGCCCTCCACGTGGTGGAAACTTGCGCCGTGCCGCCAGCCGGTCGACGAGATGTTGGGACAAAGCAACAACCAGCAAAATCGACGGCACTTCGAGCCACTGTGGCTGGCCGTCAAGCTATTTCCATACCAATGATGAATTCTTTGAAAGACCCTGCGCGAACCAGCGAATGCACACTGACCGTTGCGTCCCGAGACGGAAACGTTCTTTATTTCGAGACCAGAGAACAGTCTTTGTCCAGACCTGATTCACTACGGTAGACTGCCGCTGTGTCACTAGCACATCGGATGATACGGTGAAAGCAACATGGACGTCAGTCTTCACTAGCTGCCGCCCTCTACAGCGTGGCAATGCTCTATTAGATTGGATGGTACTGTACGGAACTCTGCAGCAAAACATCAGCACCCACGGCCCGTTTCCGTCAGCACCATCGCAGGGTTGCAGAACGAGGCCCTTCTGCAGCTTGAGCACTCCGTCGAAAGTAAGGCCAACTAGCCGTCCAGAAAACTCCCAATTTCCTCGAGTCGTGATCCCGATTATTTTATCGGAAATACCCTGCTAGCCTTGATGGAGTCAGCAAACACGAGCTGCCTTTGGTCCAACGACGACACATCCAAATTACAGCCCTCGATCCCTGCCTTGCGGTGGCTTGACAAGGGTTTCACCAGGAGGATAGAAGTCGACGGTCTTCCGAGAGGCATCGGTGGCGGCAGGCCAGGAGGCGCCTGAGTGCCAGACAGTTTGGGGTTTGGTACCGTGGTATTCCTCCGCTGACCATCCCGCCGCCCTGACCATGGTTTGCAGGTCCAAGCTCCCCGAGAAAACGTGATATTCAGGCCTGAAATATATGGCTGTTGATTAGGATGACAGGCTCCCATCGTAATGCCAGCTCAGGGATATCCGATCACCACGAGGAGGACACGCGGTGAGGGAGGATGGTGACGGCCATCACTCAGGAAGGTCAGAGATTGAAGGCAATTTTGTACAACGAATACGGACACTGCAGAATACCTACGGATATGCAGCTCGACAGCTCACCCAACGAAGGAAAACTTTGGCCCAGGGGAGCCTTGTAACGGCGCTGCTGGGGGGAATTGACCAGGGCCACCCTGGCGTCCCCAGGTTCGTCCGACCCCGCGCCAAGCTGGTTGTAGGTGGGCCCGGATGCGGCGAGCTAAGTCCTTCACTTGGCCTGTTCCAGCTTCGACAACATACTTCCTTCCTCCTGGCCCCCCTAATGCCCTCTCGCTTCTCTCCACGCGGACATGGCGACCACACCAAATCTCCAGCAATTGCCAGGTACCTATCTTTGGTTGTCTTCTCTCCTGTGGTTCTCTGCCCAGGAGGGTGCTCACATCCTTACCACACGCCCTGTCCCAACATGGAACATGGTCTCGAGAGAATCCTGGCCAATCCGGCCCTACACAGCCCCTGCTCCATGCCATGCGAAGGCCTAGGGCCTGCGGCGCCCCGATGAGTTGATGGCTGGCTCTTTTCCTCTTTTCTTACATGTTGCCGTCGTTGCCATCACCTCTGATCCCGTCTTCTACGCCTTTTCGGAACCATGTTGGTTCTTGTTTCTCGACAATTCGGTTCCTGGATTCTGGTTCAGCACATCCGTTTGTGCTCTCCTGCAGACCATCCCGGTCAGGAGTTTGCATAACATCTTGACAGGAAGTTGACATATTGGTCCATTCCCATTGGGCTAGGCAACGCCTCTACAACCTGTTGCTCGTCGGAGCCGTCACCACTTTCGTTGGCTGGGAATATTCAGTGAGGGAGGTCTGCATACTTGAACTATTGGCCGTCCACCACCTCAGGAAATCGATTTGCAACATTTCGAGCAAGGCCCGCTACCAAGGCCATCGACAACCACTTCCACTCACCAACAGTGGTTGCCATCGACGCAGACACCATTCTGACGTTGTTTCGGATCTTATAAAGCGACCAGGCTACACAGTGGACCTCTGCCGGTTTCGTCTACTACCACCGACACCATGGATACCACCGAAGAGAAGGCCAACTTGGACAAAGGAGACCTCGACCTTCTCAGCATCATAGAACGGACCTGCTCGGTCTTCTCGCTGCTGGGATGTGTCTTCATTATTGTCACATTCTGTTCGTCTAGGGCATTTCACAAGCCCATCAACCGGCTTGTCTTCTTCGCTTCCTTTGGTAATATGATGACGAATGTTGGCACTCTCATGGCGAGGTCCTATATTGGTTCTCCGGATTCTCCAGGCTGTCAGCTTCAGGCATTTCTTGTTCAAATGTTGGTACAACGGCCCCACGAGTGATTCATGACTAACACTATGCAGGTTCATGCCGGCTGATGCGTTTTGGACACTTACTATGGCTATCAACGTCTACTTGACATTCTATTACAAGTTCGACGCCGAAAGGTTACGGAGAATGGAGATACCGTATCTTATTTGCTGTTACGGAATTCCCTTTATTCCAGCCCTGGTCTACGTCTTTGTCAGGAACGGCGATGGGTTGAGGGTCTATGGAAACGCGACGTTGTGGTGCTGGATCAGGCCTGAATGGGAGATCTGGCGCATTCTCACGTTTTACGGACCAGTTTGGTAAGTTTACGTCTAGCCTCGTGTGGCCTCTACTAACTGGCCAGGATTGCGATCTTGATCACTTTCTTCATCTACATCCGCGCCGGCCGAGAAATTTACCAAAAGCGCAAGCAGCTTCGCAACTTCAGCTCCTCGGACCATGACCAAATGAACTCGTTCCACGACGTTCTCACCTCGATGAAGACAACCGAAGTATATGTCACCTCGGAAGCTATGGATCAACCTCAAGGCTCTATTGGTCTTGCAACGGTGGGAAGACGTGGATCGGAAGCCGGGCCAGTCCCACAACTACCAAACGCTGCCTACTCTGTCAGCATTTCTGCAAATCGCTATAGCCGCAATGGATCACAGGCCGAAGCGGCCGTCCTGCCTGCCGAAAGTAGCACGGCGGATGCCGTCGGCCAGCGCCCGATGAACTCTGCCCGTCGACGCAACTACGAACTCAACAACGCGGCTTGGTCGTACACAAAGTGCTCGATCCTCTTCTTCACAGTCATCTTGATCACCTGGGTCCCGTCGAGCGCCAACCGCGTCTACTCGGTGATCCATGCCAGGGAGTCTTCCACGCCGCTAGAGTTCATGAGCGCTTTCGTTCTCCCGCTTCAGGGCTTCTGGAATGCGCTCATCTACGTGGTGACTTCGTGGAAGGCTTGCAAGACGTTGTGGACCGACATCAAGTATGCGTCTCAGCGGCCAGGTGTGACGGAAATCGTGGGCAGTTTCAGGCACAGCGATCAGTTCAAGATCTCGAGCCAGAACCGTAGGACAAAGAACTACGAGAGCGAAAGCATTACGGAGCTTACGAATAGCCGACCGGCCTCGAATGAGCAGGCATCGCGGTCGTAGTGTATGAAGAAGATGCGCACTTGTCACGATAGCGAAACGATTTCTTGTGGATGATACCCCGAAGCCATGTTGTTGTTTTGGGAGGCCCTGCCGCGGACGCAGGTTTCATTTTTGTTGCTTTTGGGGGGCATTCGACATGCTGGCATGCCCCAGCGGAAAATCTATAACGATCTTGTCTGTTAAGTCTTTCGGTTGTAGATAACATATCATTTACTGTTCATTTGTCACTACTCATGAGTCCAAAAACATATTTGCCTTGTGAAATCTGCATGATCTATTATCTCTTGGCGGACCCTTCATCTCTGGCAGTGCATTTTGCCCACAATACCATCCAAAGGAGCCGTTGGGACCGGCGCGAACAATGGCCAGACGGACTAGAGAAAAAACGCATTCGGCTTCCACGTGCCGTCCCAAAGACTAAGATGGGTTCCTGCGTTTTTTTTTCTTTTCTTTTTCCAACGGCGTGTTCCTCCTCCCGGGAAGTCTAGGAAGTCTACTTATTAAGCTCTGGACTTGCACTTGCTTTTCATCTCGTCTGGCCTCGTCTGGTCTCGTCTCAGGGCATCAGTGCGTAGGAGCCGTGCCGTGTAAGCAGAGCACGTACGCAAGGCACGGGGAAGGAGGTTACGGGTACGTGCTTGGGGCCTTTTTTGTCTAACTATAGAGAGTGTAATGGATCGACACTCTCAACGGTCCGTGAGTTCAGAAATTCGTTCCAGACGCACAGTTTCTCGTGGCGGTGTAACTGGATGAGGGCTAGCAGCCATCCAGTGAGGGAGTAGCTACGAGTATAATTGCATGAAGCAGAGTAGAGAAAACAACTTGTGGTCCCCTCCCGTCATCTCACGGCTCCCGGTTCATTGTGCTGCAGGGACGCGGGGGCATGGTCTGCGACAGTTTTTGTTTTCTACATTGGCTCTTTCGCTTCCATTCTTTCTACGTCTTTTGTGTTGCGGCCTCGTTTGGACTTGCTGTTGGTGTTCCGTGGCTGGCTGATCTTGTTTTCAGGGGCACTCATCCCGATCCTGGCCTACCTCAAGCTATGTAAGTTTACCTGGGGGTAACCAGTCCAGTCAGGGCTGACGAAATTCGCTGAGCACGATCTTTGAGTTCGACTTTGCTCGCTGTTACTGATAGAAATTCTTCGAAAGGTTGAAGATCCCTGGACAGAGTCAACTATTACGAGAGAAATGATGTTGAGTTGAGCAGTCCACCCCTATTTCTCCGTGGACTTGGTTCTGGTCGACCGTCGGGCTCGAGGGTTGCAGAGAAGATGGAGCATGTTGCCCGAGTACCATTCCATATCTATTCCCACGCAACCCACTTTCCCAGCCCAGTGGGCTCCTGAAGAGAAAAAAGTCCCACAAAGCCAAGTTGGAGGGGAACCTTGGTGGTCGCCCATGCAGGGGCATACAAGGGTCGCTTTTAGAAGCTGACAACCACCTCAGATACGGAGTACTGGCTGCGGGGAAAACAGAGGGAAGTTGGGAACTGGAAAACTTGGCGATCCCGTTTGGGCGGAAGGCAAGGCTTTTACTTCCCCGAATCTTGGCTTCGATGCGAGGAAAACATCAAGCTTTTTTCTTTTTGCGTTGCATCTGCCCTGGTTTGTTTGCCTGCGCCTGCGTTGCCCAGAATGATACTGCGTCAACGCACTGGTATTGGTCTGAGAGGTGATGTTGGTTTTGGTACGCTTGGCTTGGCTTGTTACTTCATTTTCGATCACCGACTGGCAATATTTCTTGCCAGCACATTTGCTAGATTCACTTTTACCTTTTGGCTGTTGGAACCACCATTCGCCTGCTCTTCTCTGCTCTCTTCTGACGGCGGTTCGAACGAGCATTATCATCCCTGTCGCCCTATGCCTTCAACATCACGCTATTACTCTACTCCGTACTCCGTACGCAATTGACAGATAGGAGGAGCTCAGGACGGTTTGTGGTCCGTGGAGGACCATCAACACAATAGCAGCTACCAAACAATTAAAATGCCGCGTGGAAGATCTGATCCTCATCGAGACACGGACTATTGAAATCCAACAGTACCTAGTGTAAGTCTGTCAAGAGCATGCAAGGCCATGCAGCAATGCAAGAATTCCCCGACGAAACATTTGATAGTGCCAACGGCACTTGCTTTCGTTAACCCTCCTGACGATCGCGTTTCATTCACCGTCGCGGTTGCTTTTCAAGCTTTTCACTGATCGACTCTGAGTCTTGGTTTTCTGGTATCTGGATCACACCCGATTCACTCCGAGTTTGAATGCATGTCTAAGTTGCAGTGGGACGCAGCATCTCATTGCATGCCGCCCTTGTTTTTTTCCCCTTTTGCTGTCAGGACTTAGGCGGCAGGCCGATTATCCGGACTGAATCCACGCCGCTTTTGCCCCATGGTGATCTCTCATGCAAGGCGGGTGGTTAAGTGAATTGTGGTCGCCCTTGCATCGCCTGTAGCCGTCATATGGTCGTGTCGTCTTCTACGATCTTATCATTTCTTCTTTTTTTTTTCGTCGATGACGATGTGACTCAAGCAGTCAAGCTTTCAATGGAGGCCAGACTGAGACATCCGCTAAAATAAAGCAATGGCGGCCCGATGTAATCTGAACGACCAGCCTACAGCGTGCAGCAAAAGCAACCCCGCGGGCCGCGGGCCACTACGGATACGTAGGTAGTTATTAATACTACATATCACAAGCTCAACATTCCCACAGACTTCAAAGACAGTAAAGTGGGTGAATCCCACCTCTCGAGTCCCGAGGCAAATGTCAGACACCCAACACGCTCTACAGTCGAGTCCAAATCAGCCCACAGGTGCCGCCGACTCCCGACTCGCTCTCGGTCTCCCCTCTTCTCAACGGCGATCAAGTTGCGTGATAAGAGATCTAGGGTGTTCTTCAACGGCAGTGGCTGTCTCTAGCAAGCCCTGTTTCTGGACTTTTCTAGGCTCGGGGGGGCTTGATGAACCGTACTCATTCCTTGCAAGTGGTTGTGCGCCAGGAAAGTCAAAGCGCAAGGAAGATTTGTGCCAACACGCGTACAAAATCGTATGATGTCCTTTTCATCTCTGTAGCCGTGGGTGATCGTGTTGATTTGGGCACGGTACGGGACAGTTCGGAGTGGAACGTACTCGTTCTTCTCGGGAGGCAAAGGTTTTTCCCAAAGTCCTTGAGAAGACGGCATGAGTACACCTACCTAGGTGCAAAGTTGGAGTGGGGGAAGGGACAGAGATCCCGAGGACGTACTCCACATGTGTCGTGCTGAAGGCCCACTCTAGGTAACTTCAACCCGCCAGAGACAGCCGAAGAAAAAAGATGGAGATATTGGAGTGTATAACTTCTCTTCTTTCTATCTGGTCCTCCTATGGGTGATGGTTCTCCAAGGAGGGAAACTTACAAGATAAACTCGATGAACCATCTTATGATGTGTTTGCTGAATAGTACTGTAGACGACAGATACCATCGAAACACGTGAATCTAAATGAATGGAGGTACCCACCCCAAATGACACCACGTGCCGCGAAGTGCCGCGAATAGTATCTCAAGGTTGTCATCCGCTCCAGCCGGGAAGGTTGACAACCGTGACTGTTCACGACGAATATGGCGCAGAACCTTGAGGAGATGTAAACCTTTCTTTCCATTTGAAGCAGATACTCGTGATAAGAAGTAAATCATCAACCCTGCACACTACATCACAACCCAGAAAACACCATACTATAGCCACTTCATCTATTCACCAACACCGACACCCACAAGCTGACAGCGTCCCATTCGCCTCGCCTCCACTCTACTCCAGCCCGATTCACATATACACACCTCCCCAAACTATTACCTCCACTACTTCCCCTTCACAATGCTCCTCTTAGCTATATCATCCATCTCCCTCATCCTGCTTCTCCACGCGGGCTGCGCGGCCTTCATTAACTGGGTAGACGAAAATGACCATGACCATGTGACCACACCAGAAGAGGAGAAGGAGAAACTCCTCAAGTTGACGAGGTAGAAGATACCAGCATCAAGGGTTGGCGACCCCCTCTTGTTCTTCTCAAGCTTGATTGGAAACCGCCTGCTAACGTCGAGAAAGAAGAAAAGTCTACGACCAAGTCCGAGAATAAAGATGAATATACCCCCGACTATACGAGTATGATGCTTAATCACTTTCAAAAGGAGAAGGAGAATGGAGACTTTGAGGGAGAAGATGAACATGCCCCCGACTATGCAACTTTGATCAACGATTTCTTTCACAAGAGGGGAATGGAAACTTTGAGGAAGAAGAGCGCGTAACTTCACAAATAATAAGCAACAAGCCCGTTGTTAGCCATGAGTTAAACACCAGTGACAGCAAACATCTCATCTACTCTTAATCGGAAAGGGAAAAAAGGAAGGGGATGGAACGTCAGCAGTCGAATCATTATTGCCTCAAATCTCGTGAAAAAGTAGGCAAACTTTGTCCATTCATAGATTACGTTGCATATTTCTCGACTGCCTCACTTCCCACCCCCCTTGTGTACCATCTCCGTGTGACCCCCAAGTCAACTGACTCACTCCCACTTACTACTTCTCATCCTCCCGTCCAAAAGATGGTTTCTCACCTTGACCATCTCTAGTCAGATGGAAGAACAAAACGGGCCTCACACCCTACTAGAATCCATCAGCCCTGTGGCTCTGACGCTAGATGGAGGAAACAACCACAAAAGTTTCACGATGCCCAAACAAACAAGTGGACAATGCGGGGGAAACGGGCCAGGATTAGCCTTCAGACAATGGTTCATCCAAACACCAGGGTCCCCATCATCGTGGAGCCATCTCAAGACGAGAGCTCCTAAGCTTCACATGTCGAAGGGGGATCCTGGGAGTCTTCTGCCCGACCAATCCGAGCTCATCTGTCATTGACTTCATACTTCACAGATCCAATAATTGTGTCCTCTTCCCTCCTCTTTTGACACGTCAAGTTCGTACCCATCTTCAAGCTCTCGAGCCATGCGTTAGGCTTTGACAAACGCATTGTGAAATCTTTGGGGACCTCATCGTGTACGATCCACCTTCAAAGATTGACAAGCCACTTCCACAGAATAGACATCAATCGACTGATACTGACTCCACTGCAACTTTAGGTGATTCCAGTTTGTATAATTCTGCTGCCGACATAGGGTACGCTTGCAAAGTAACAACTACAGCCGATTCCAACGTATAGTGGCAGCGCGATCCTCCGTAATGCTGCAGGCCCACTCGGCCTCTCAGGAGTCCTCAAGAAGCCCGATAAATGAGAGCACAGCGGCATACATAGAAATCCACACCATGTCCCGTTGGATCCGTTTCCCAAGCCAATATGTAAAGCAAGTGGCTCTGTCGGCCATCCAGGGGGGTATTGTGAAAGAAATCCGGCCTCCAACGCCGTACCGAGGAATACATCTCTGCTCCCTCAAAGTGACAAAAATATTCCATGCGTTCGTTTATGGTTCGGGAGAGAACCATATTTTTTACGACAGCGCAACTACTATCACGCCTCCTTGACTGCCTCGATTATGCTGTACTCCCACGCCGTCTTGAGCTGCTCGCACTCCTCCACAATTCTGGGGTTCTCCCACCACCACTGATCTGCCGTGATGTACTGTCCCCATACTTCCCTCCAGAGCATACGGCCGACCATACTGCGGAGCTCCTGCTTGACAGCCTTATCTGCAAGCACCTCGGCGTCGGTCGTAGCCGTGTCTGGTCTGTCTGTTGGTGGTATAGCGGAAAACCTCACAGTGGTGATGGTACTGCCTTCAGCACGGAGGGAAGCGTCTGCCAACCACAGAGGGAAGAGTTTGCTTGGGTTCATGCAGCGGAAGTTCTTCTCGAGGTTGAAAATGAGATTTTCCTCAATCCACGAACGCATCAGAGGACCCAGCGTACTCGTAACAGGAAGAGGATCGATCAATGTGAGGTGAAAGGCACCACCGGCAGCGAGGCACCGGTGAACATTTTTGAGGAGACTGGGAACTTCAGGGGACGGCAAAAGTGCCGGAAGTGCCAACGAGTAGACCACGCCGAAAAGGGACGGGGCCACTGGGAAGGCCGATGGCGAAATGGCCGGAACGTTGACCGGGTGGATATTTGGAAAGAGTGTATGAGACAAGGGCGACGAAGCCAGATGGTATACTTGCTTATTGAAGTGGATGGCCGCTAGGTATGACGTTGTTGCTGCACAAGTTAGTTGAAGTGACCGGAAATTGAATTTGCTTCCACTTGCCCTGAGTCTCGTAAAGCGCGAGGACCTTTTTCGCCTTTGCAGGAGTAATCTTGTTGGGATGAACCTTCGCTTGATCCAAATCCACTGGTTTGTCCATGTTGTGCAAAGAAGAAAGCATCCATCTCTTCTTTTCCATCTCGAGCTCCTTGTAGAGGCTGGCATCGGTGGTCTCGCCCCAGACCTCTTTCAACCGCAAAAGGCGGATGCTGTGGCTTGCAGCGGCCATCCGCCTGATCTCACGCTGCATCCCATTAAGATCCATGGACATGGAACATGCGGCATCAAGCTCTGGTGTTTCTTCGATGACCGCCTCAATCATTGGCGTTCGCACTTCCGGTGGTGGGCCGCAGTCCCACGCATCCGGCGGTCTCCAGGAGTCTGGGTTGTTGGGCTTGAATGCCATTGACCATGAAGGAATTCGCCGTAATGAGCGCTGCGGGCTGGGATGGCCAGGGAAGAGGTTGACAGGCGAGTCAAGCATTGCCGGTGATATCAGGGCGGTAACCGCGGGCCTATGTCTTGTCAGTAACGATGCTGTTGGGGGATAACGAAATGCTCACTGTGCTGTTGGAGAACGTGGAGGGGTTGGAGGCTCCTCCTTGACTGGCTCGGCTGTGATGGTTATATGTGAGATCATGCCAGAGATATCATTTTCTATCGTCCGAGGCAGTATAGTGACCTCCGTGCTTTTGGTGATGAAAGAGGTTGGGCCGAGAGTCTGGACGTAATGTTCCCTCTTTGCTGACGTCGACTCGGCGACCGATGTGTTGCATGGAGATGTCGGACCGCCCATGGAGGTGTCTGTCCACTTGGAGAAAACAGAGTCTAGGAAGCCTGAATATCAGTGAGCTGTGGCAGGCTTGTGGAAATGGGTCGATCTACCTCTGTTGGATGAGATTGGTGAGCTCTGCTGTGACTCGACACAATGTTGCTCTTGCGGCATGTAAGTGCGATCGACCGTGGTGACGGGGCTGCATGGGAGCTCCGTAGGGAGTGGCGGTGGCTCCGAGACAGCCGATAGTAGCGAGCCTCTGAATGTGCTATCGATGCTCGGGGCTTTGAGTGCGTGTGCGGTGGATGTTTTGGCGCTTGATGGTGTCAGTGTCCTCTTAAGACTCCTAGATCCGAAGAAGCTGAATGGTTTGTTGTCGGACGACGAAGAGCTGCGAGTGGACATGGAACTCCTAGATGCTCTGGTCTTGTCCTTATGATCCCGCTCAACTGCTTTCCTCTCGCGGTGCTCCTTTCTAGACTCCCTGTCGGGGTCCGTCCACACTACTTCCCACATTGCGAGTCGTTTCTCGTCGGCCCAAACAAGAGACGCGTGTTGTAAGTAAGATCCGGGTGTCCAGAGGGAGATGTTAGGGATGCTGGATATATACGGCCAGCCGACTTTGGTACTGGTTGAGACGCAAAACTGTGAGCTTGAACCGGCCGATCAATCGCATGCCCGAAATTCGGAAAACGGCGTGTTGTTAGATGGTCAGACCTTGGGAGGCCCGGGGACGCAGTTCGTCCGATGATTGGCGTCGTAGAAGTGAGTGAGGATGAAGTTAAGATACAGTTGCGGTCGGCGATGGGAAGTCGCAAGAGTGAAAGGTTGAAAAGCTACGATGACCGATAGCCTGGACCATGGAGGAGAGCCGGTGGAGATTGAATAGGTAGAGAGATAAAAGAAGTCGAATTGACGAGAGTGCCGTCCCAAGGGGAGACAAGGTTCGACAAGGTGAAAAAGGTAATCCGACGTCGGCAGGTGGTGTAGGGTGAAGATTGAACGTCGTGGTTGACAAGAGCCGAGAAAAGATGGAAAGAGGAAAAAGGGTAGTCACGATGTGGTAGAAGGCAGGTGCAGCTCTGATTGAGAAGGACGCTAGTGTATCAGGAGGACCACGCGAAACCTGTATCAATTGGGAAGACAGGAGACCTGGACGTATGGAGAATGCCGGTGGAAGGAAGGACCGAGGGGAGACGAGGACGGGGATGAGGACGAGTACGCAAAGATGCGGTATGCGGTATGCGAAGCTGCAGATGGCAGTTGACAGTTGACGTGTGCGAGCGTCGATTCCGGTTGTCGTCGTGCTTGTGCGGCAGCAGCAGGAGGTTCGATACGCGCCGCAGATGCGAAATGCAACGTGAGGGATGACAACTCCAGGTCGAGACCCCGGTGCGGCCGATGGCAACAACAACCTCTGGATGTGTTAAGTGCGCAACCTACGGCCGGGCCAGCCTCTCGGTACTTGATGAAGAATGGAAAAGGATACAAGAGCGGGAAGAGTGCGTCAGAGAAGAGTGAGTGGCCCGTTCCGAGCGATTTGTATTTGTACAAATAGGTAATCACTTTCTCTCTTCCAACAACAACGAGGTTCGACAGCGTGTGATCGTGCGCGTACGTCTGATTATGTACCGTGCAATGGACAGGATCAGGACATCAGAACTGCCAGTTAATACTGTTGGGCAAGTAGGTGGCAGGTTGGTTAGCAAGCCGATTCGGCGGTCGATCCAGCTCCAGCATGAACTTGTGCTCCCCGGCTCGTCCATATATCGAATTGGGACTAACACAACCGGCTTTCCTTGAACCCCCTTGGCCTTGGCTCCCCTCTTTCAATCTCGCCGATAGCCCATGCAGTCATCTGAGATTTTGTGGCGTCCTGCCGGTCATAGCCCTGGTCCCCCATCCATCTGGTCGTGCTGGTTTAGAATCATTGGGCATTGATCGGCAAGTCTTTTTCATTGTCTCAATCCGTCCTGCTCCCGCGTTGCTTATTCCACCACCACCAGACAAGGGCGTCCCAGCCGGCATCGTCAACTTTGCCCTCGCTCATGGACTTGAGGTGACTGTACTCCCGGACTGCCAGTTGCACCAAGCACAGCAGCGGCGACTTGTGGAAGCCAACGTCAACGGGACGCAACGCGCCGTGCCACATTGGTGGAGGAAATATTGAGATGAAATGCCCTTCTTCACGAACCGTTCCGAATCGTCAACGGGTTTCGCATTGTCAAACAGTAGAATTCCATTGCCCGGCCTCCCTCGACAGCAGGCACGTTGCGACCCTCATTCTTGGCTCGTATGGAACGCAAAAGGGCAGAGAGAGACGAGGACGTGCTTATTGTGTCCTGAGCTGCGGCCCCTGCCTCAAACACTCAAAGGCCGGCGCCCATGGAAGCTTTCAGCGAAAGGGACGGCGCGAAGCTTATGTTGCCTGCCACATGGCAAAGCCCATTGCTATCATTGGGGGCTGTGGACTATCGACAAGTTCGCGCGTCGAGCTGTGCATTTGTGGGAGCTAGCCGTATCTTTGGAATCCATATTGCCTGGTGCATACCATTCACGCCGGACAGGACTGAGCTAAGGTAGCCATTCGATGGGAATCATCGGGGCCGTGTTTGCTCCGTTCTTGCAAAGTGCCCTCGCACCATTGAAGACAGCTGCAAGCTGCCTTCTCGAATCAAGACGGTGCTCCTCTCGATCCGCAGCGTAGCGGCAAGGCCGGCAAGGGGAGGCTGTCGTACAGAATCTCCCCGCTGAGTCCATGACAGATGCAGTCGCGTCGTCTTCAGCTGTCAACTCTGCAGTCTGGTGGCTCTGTAGGTCCCCGCAGACCGTCTTGCGGGAGGCATCAGTCAATGTCGTCCGGGGCTCTCCATGATCCCGGCGAGAAACGGACGATCCGGGCGATATGGTGGCATTGCAGCCTACACAGTGCCCGCTCGAAGCCGATTTCAGAGACTCGGACCGGCAGACCGCTTGTTGGGAGCAGACAACGATGAGGTGTCGTGGGTATGTGTGTGTGTTGTGTGTGAAGGGGTCGAGGGTGCCACTTGTCTAAGCAAACGTCAACACTTGAGCAGGGGCTGTCAAAGTGGCTAGCTGGGAAGCCACGGTGGTGGCATCGTAGTCCGATGTATGGTGTTGGCGTTGGAAGGCTCGCAAGCTCGCAAGACTCAAACAAAGAGTGAGATGGAGTGCAAGGCAGGGGAAGAGGGGCACCGGGATGTCGTCTGCAAGGTGGAAAAGTCGGGATCACACATTGGATTCAGGGCGCGGGTGGATCTGCAGGGAGATGGCAATCCGGGGCAGGGCCACCCCTGAGGACTGCGAGATCTAACCCGTCTTGGGGGATAAGGTGGTTCGTGAGTGGTCAGGTTCCAGAATCCCACTGCAGCGGCGCCGCTAGGGGACCCGTGTCAGGGGACTTACAGTCTGCGGGGCACGTCCTGGCGGCCGTAAGTGTTCTGGGTGGCTACCTCAAGGTACGTTTAGTGGCTCAGGGACCACCTCGACCACTCACGGCTCCGCGATGGCATCGTCCGGCCAAAGCTCAGCACGCCTAGATTCGCCGCGGAGCGATCCATGCCACCCTCCTACCCTGCACTATCCTTTTCGCGGCTCACTTGGCTGCTTTTAAGCGAATTTGCCAACCAACGACAATGGAGAGCAAACATTCTTCCCTTTTCTTATTCCAACAAAGACCCAGTCCAACGAGGTCTCAAGAAAAGGTCCCAACTCAATTCCAGCCAGACTCAGACGGCCTTTGTATCTGTAAGGTAGTCCATACTCGCTCTTCTCCAACCGTGCCATTGAAAGAAGTGTCTTGAATTCTAGAGCCCTTTCTAGATGCGGCACACCCCCAAGGGCCCGGTTTACCGACCATCACCTGCGACCAACTCGAAATTGCTGATGGGCTTGACCACACAAACATGTTCCAACATATTCTAACGGCTTATGGATACCGGAGGAAGATCGGACCACGATAGCTCCATTCCAGCAAGCACGGAACACCTCTACCACGTGGGTTGGGACTTTGGCTGGGCCGTTTTGAGCGTAGGCATAGGACAGACGTTAAACTCTCCGCAGTGCTGGGCAATAAAGAAAGCGAGCGAGCGAGGAAAAGAGCGGCCTTTCGTAGCAGTGCATGATGCGTAGGCAAGGTACGACGTGCCTATGTCTGAGTCTTCTCGAGAGCTGACCAGTGAAGAGGCCCTCAGGTCAGACCGATGACGGCTGTAGGACACGCAAGGTCAGCCGCAAAAAGAGCAAACAGGTGACAGCTAGATCATGGTCAGCAGGGGCTGATGCGAGAGTAGAACATTGTCACAAGCTCAATCTCGGTAGCAGGACGAATTTCCCGCATATGATGCAAAGTACCGTTCGCCGACCTTGGCGGTCCTATCAAGGAGCTTCGAGACATGTCTCGCTTGCCAAGGTCTACACTGCAGCGGCTGCCTGCAGGCAAGAAATTGGCTCATGGCTGGCTTTCCCGTTGTAATTGGTTTATTATCTGGAAAGACGGCAAAGCTGAGAGGGCAGGTGAAGAAAGGGATAGTCAAGTAGGCCATTGACTGCGACTTGGTCGATTATAGGGGATAGTCACAGAATTGCGAGGGTGAACGTTTTTGGAAAGGTCTGGACGATTTGGGGGGGGGGCTTGGTTTCAAGGCCTTTGTGCGGTTTCCGATGATGAAGCTGTCGCGACGACATCCGATATCGACGATAAGGCCAGGAAGCAGACGATTCCAATGCCTCGTTCGGACGATGGTGTGGTCTTCGGCAGTCCGAGCGGGTGACGAACAAGACTAAGACGCGCCTAACCTGACAGCTGGGTCGAAGGTTCGTGAGGCGTTGCGCACAGATGGAGTTCGTTTCTTGAGAGAGTCGAGCTAACGATATGAATGGCACCGTTTCTCTTCCGAGAGCCTATCAACTCGTACGAGAGCGTGGGCTTGATATCAGTCGTGGCTCGAAAGTTTGGCGCGTAGCCATTGATGATGAGGGCCGGCTCACAGCCCGTCGGCGAGGCCTTGTGGTGAGTCAATGGACAAGGCGTTTATCGTTGGCAAAAAAGTGTGCTCTTCCAGTTTTGGGGACCCGAGCCTTTTGAGCATTCGTGGCGTCGAGAGAAGGCCGGTTTAGGATGAGCTCTCTCGTTAAGTCCTTTGATGGCAGATTGGCACGAGTACCTCCATCTCCCGGCCGGCGATTGTAGATCTCCCATGAGGCTAGCGCCTCGCGTCAAACGTGGAAGAGACAAGCTGCGCGGCGCGCCTGGTAGTGGCGGCCTGGACCTTCTCTGCTCCCGTTCCCCACCTCCACGCGGCATTGGCGCAGTATGCCTTTTGCTGAGGAAAAGAAAGACTGGTACACCCTCCTTCACTGGCGTACCTCAGATAGTGGCAGACTAAAGCAGGGTCAACTCGGTGAGGAAAGGTATCCTTCTCGAAAGAGGGGGGAAAGAAGAGACATGTCGTCTAGGAGATGTAGGTGATGTATGTACCTTACCTAAGGTACGGAGTAGGTGTAGGTAAAGGAAAATGGTAAGGTGGTGAGTTAGGTAAGTCCGGCAAGGTAGGTACGATGTGTGCAGCTGTGCAGAAGACATGGGCAGGAGCGAACAAGGATATAATTGATCCTGCCACTTTCGCCCCTTCCACTTCCAGGTTCTTCCCTTCTCTAGGTATTCCATTAACGCACCTTCACTTTCTTCTCCAACGGTGCATCTATCTGCCTTCTCTTTCTTCTCTTTTTCCAAGACAGCTCTTTTATCGATCCTTCCCGCAGGATTTGGTCTCGTTGCCAGGTCGTCCCGGGTACCACCTCTTCCAAGTTCCAACTTCGGAATATTGGACTTCTCTCGTCACTCTACGTTCCTTTCTCTTCTCACTCAATCCTTCCCATCTCGGCTCCAACACCCATCGGACCTCATTTTCAGGTCCAGGTTCTCCTGCGGCTTTCCTCATTCTTTCCCTCCTGCCTCCTCGCAGATTGTGTGCCAACCACCTCCCGCCTCACCTTGTACAGGACTCTGAGACATCTCAACCTTCTTCCTTTGTGCTGAGTCCTGTACCATAACCTCCTCACCCACTTCCCTAGCTCACTACCATCTACCTTTCCGAGTCGCCTGGACGCTCGTCCGCCGACTCTCCTTCCTCCATCGCTCGCTATGAGCAACATGTCGACTCACTCCAACATGGAGCGTTTGGAACCCGTCGAGTCGCCCGTTCGTCGATCCGCCATCGGCCGCAAATTCCATGCTATGTGGAAAGCTGTCGATCGCTGCGACAGGCGAATCTCCACGTCTACCTTTGGACGAATCTTCAGACTCGAGGGAAGCGGTCATGTATGTTTTCTCTCCCCCTGCCTCTGTTGCCGAATTTCTAACCCCGGACAGCCTAAGGAGATTCCCGATACATCATTCTTCAGGGAGATTCGCGCCGGAGTGACCACCTTTGCGACCATGGCCTACATCATTGCTGTTAATGTGAGTATATATCTTTGATCAGTTGTGAGGTTCATGTGCTGATTGAGACAGGCAATCATTCTCTCGCAGACGGGCGGCACTTGTGAGTGCGACTTGATAAACAGAGCCGACTGCGACACTATCGACAGCTACAAGGCCTGCAAAGAGAGTGAGTCGGCCGACATCTCTCATTGAGCCTTGCTAACCTTGCAGATGTTCGACTTGACCTGATCACTGCGACTGCTGCCATCGCCGGCCTCGCTAGCTTCATCTTCGGTTTCTTCACCAACCTGCCAGTCGCGCTCGCGTAAGTACTAGCATTGTATTTAATATGGCTCTCACTGACAGTGAACATAGTCCTGGCATGGGTCTCAACGCATACTTCGCTTTCCAGGTTGTCGGCCCCAATGGCTCAGGCAACATTCCCTACCGTGTCGCCTTGACAGCAGTCTTCGTGGAGGGGCTCATCTTCATCGTCCTTGCTCTTACCGGAATGCGCCAGTGGCTTGTGAAGCTCATCCCCGCTACTATCAAGACGGCAACCGGCGTCGGCATCGGCTTCTTCTTGACGGAAATCGGACTCTCTTATTCTGCCGGAATCGGTGCCATTACCGGAGGCTGGAAGTCTACCCCGCTCGCCATTGCGGGATGCCCTGTTGAGATGATCGATCCCGACACGCAGATGTGTGCTGGAGGTATCATGTCGAGCCCCAAGATGTGGACGGCAATCTTCGCTGGTGGTCTTGTTACGGCCTATCTGATGTCGTTCCGCGTCAAGTATGCTCTCATCATGGGTATTGCCCTGGTGTCGATCTTGTCATGGCCGTAAGTCATCCCGCACTATGTGACGCGAATTCACTGACCTTTGCAGACGTAACACATCCATCACCTACTTCCCCTACAACGAGGAGGGTGAGAATCGCTTCAACTTCTTCAAAAATGTTGTCACGTTCCATCCGATCGAGCATACCCTCAACGCCCTTGACTGGGATGTCACAAAGAACGGATCGCAATTCGCCCTGGCACTCTTCACTTTCCTCTATGTCGACATCATTGACGCCACGGCCACGCTATATTCTATGGTTCGCTTCTGCGGCGTTGTCGATCCCAAGGATGGCGACTTCCCTCGTTCTACCATCGCCTACTGCTGCGACGCGGCATGTATCTCCATCGGCGCATTGTTCGGATGTTCTCCGGTCACAGCCTTCATCGAGAGCGGTGCGGGTATCGCAGAGGGTGGCCGCACTGGACTGACATCCATGACCACCGGTCTTTGCTTCCTTGTCTCCATCTTCTTCGCTCCAATCTTTGCGTCCATCCCGCCTTGGGCAACCGGGTGCACGCTCGTTCTGGTAAGTCTCAAGAGGTCTCGATGGGTGTTCCGGTCTAACTGTCGCAGGTCGGCTGCATGATGATTCGTCAGATTACCCAGATCAACTGGCGCTACATTGGCGATGTCCTCCCATCCTTCGTCGTCATGACTTTTATTCCCTTCTCATACAGCGTCGCTTACGGCCTTATTGCGTGAGTTCATCCCATGACATCTTTCTGACCACAACTGACAATCCCAGGGGCGTTTTCGTGTACACTGTTCTTAACGGTCTGATCGCCTTGACTGTCTGGCTGTCTGGAGGTAGAATCGAGCCCCGCGAGTACGATGCGAAGGAATACTGGTCCTGGAGAGGCTCTGGCAAGAAGCCTTGGTTCGTTCGCGCTGTCCGCAACAGCTGCTTCAGCAACGGCGACAACGACAGTAAGCGCCAATTTAACATGCAGGATGACCACGATAGCTCCTACGCTCCGGGTTCGCGCATGGGTTCGTCGGACCAAAAGGAGGACGGTGTTCACATGGTGACGATCCCACAGCGGGCGGTCACGCCGCGTTCCGTGCACTAAGAAAAAAGTACTTGGTCTAGGGTTAGATTCTTCATTTCTGTTACGAGGGAGGCGATTTTCTTGCGAGAATATGATGCCAGGTCTACTGGCTATATCACTTGAATCAGCTGTCAATGATTGTAGATAGCAATGAGACACCGGCTTTGAAATAATTTCTCTGCGATGATGGTGACATTGGTGGTCTGTGAATGCCCAGCGTCCAGTGCCTGGACTTTGCCTAGGTAGGCTTGGGTAGTGCCCCGGCGAATCTTTGACCCTGGTCCCGCCCCACCACGCCCCACCACAGCTCCGACCTTGCGTCAACGGGCCAGCGCTCCGTCCGCAAACATTGAAGCTTCAATCTCCAGCTTACCAATTCCCATTCGAGTGCGAAACCTGACTTGACTGCGACGCGAACCACTCAGGCAACTACGACGCCTTGCAGAACAGTCAAACAACTCCGCGGCCCATCCCCACCTCTTTCACCAGTGACTACCCCTCCTCCGCCTCCAAGATGAGTGGTGGATGGAATACCAGTATGCGGCCCCCGAAAGAACCCCCAGCCCATTGCCTTCGCTAACTCTTGCAGTCGAGTCTGACGCAGTACGTGGCTCTATCAGATTAAAATAGCGCCAAGCTAACTGCTTAGGGCGTCTTCACCTACCTACTCGAGAACCTCGGTGTCAAAGGCGTTCAGTTCGAAGAGCTGCTCACACTCTCTCCCGATGAACTAGCACCGCTGCAGCCAATCTACGGCATCATCTTCCTCTTCCGCTACCCTTCCGAAGGCCTGCCCGCGCGGTCAGCCGATTTATACGACCGCGATGCTGCCGAGAGTCTCTTCTTCGCCCAGCAGACGATCCAGAATGCCTGCGGCACGCAAGCGCTACTGAGTGTCGTCCTCAATAAGACCAACGAGGTGGAGATTGGCGAGAAGCTGGGCGAATTCCGTGAATTCACCATGGTTCTTCCTCCCGAGTTCCGCGGGGAGGCGCTCAGCAACTCTGAGCTTATTCGCGATGTACACAACAGCTTCGCCAAGAGCAGCCCCTTCGTCGACGAGACTCAGAAGACGGGCGAGGCTGAGGATGCGTTCCACTTTATCGCCTACACGCCCATCAACGGCAAGCTGTATGAACTGGATGGACTGCAGCCTGCGCCTATTTCGCACGGCGCCTGCACAACCGAGGAGTTCCCGACCAAGGTGACGCAGGTCCTGCAGGACCGCATGCTTACGTACGCCAGCTCCGAGATTCGGTTCAATGTGCTGGCCATGGTACGCGACCCGAGAATCGCAGCCAAGGAAATTGGCGATTCCGAGACCCTGGAGCGAGAGAACGAGAAGCGCCGCAACTGGCGATTTGAGAATGCCCTGCGTCGACACAACTTTGTTGGCTTCGCGGGCGAGGTTCTGAAAGGTGTTGTCGCCCAGAAAGTCGAGGGTGGCGATGCGGCGTACGATGCTTGGATCAGGGAGGGCCTTGAGCGGAGGAAGAGGGACGAGGATGCTGTGAGGTTGAGACGAAAGATGGGCGGCGGCGGTGACGAGGACGACGAGATGATCGGTTAAACGTGTCAATGATACCATGAATAGAAGCAGGATTACGTTTGGATTCATCTGGGGAAGGTGTTTACACATCGGGATAGCAAATGAAGCCATCAAACGCAGCTTGAACCTGGCCTGGAAGCCGACTCGGCTGTGTCGTTTGGTTCGTTTCGTTTGGTTCGCATTGGCGTTCTATCCCCGGATTCTGATAAACAAGTTGGACAAAAGCTGATTGACCGCAGACATCTGGTTGGCGTCGTCGCATTTGTAAACGAATGTTCAGTTCGCCCTGTATCAGCACCATCCTCTAGAGGTTGATGAGACTCTGATCGTCACTCTTTGCATCCATATTTGTCCCCCGGCTCCATCACCTGGTGCTACATTGCAAGTCACTATAGCGTCTTCGTTGATCATATGGAGGCCATCGTCCTTCTGGCATATCCGGCCTTTTTGGCCTCGACATTGGTGAGCGACTCGGGAGGCTAGACCTGCTGTCTTCACCTTTCATCCGGGGCAAGCTCGCCAGCCCTCCTTCCCAAAATCTTTATGAGAAATGCGTATTCGTCTTCATACCCACCAGAAGACGAATTATTAAGGTCTTTTTCAGACCAACTCACCTGTCACTTCCACACCTCCACACCATCATACTTACCTGCACATCCACGCACTGCAAAGATGGCTAGAGTCAAAGCAGAGCAGCCCACTGGCAACAATGGTCCAGTCAACGGTCGAGATCAGCAGCATCGAGGTGGACGTGGACGCGGACGTGGAGGTGGCCAACAGGGTCGAATGCATCGCACTATTGCCCCCTGGTCGGCTCGCGACGATTACGCCCTCAGACGTCGCTCCCCCACCCCCAGACGTCGCTCTCCCGCCCCCCAGCCCTGGGTCTCCCTCGGCGGCCTCCACGACAACCTCGAGAAGTGGATGAGAAACGGGGAGCGGGACAAGACGCTGGCCGAATGGGGACTGGGACCTGGCGACTACGATATACTAGAGGATCGCGTCCTCGCCGCTATTGCGGTCAAGTGGCCCGACGCGACCGTGGCTCTGCTCTACGACAAGGCGCAGGAGGCCAGAGACAGCGTCTACCGCCGCCTTGAAGGCCAGGGCAAAGTCCGCATCAGCCTTGAGGCGAGCGACTGGCTCGTTCTTGCGAGCTTGTGGACCATCATGAGTAAGGCTACTATTGAGCGAAGAGGATTGGTGTTGAGGTTAGAAAATCGCGGCTGATATTAGAATTTTCTCGCAGACAAGGCTCTTAGTCCTGTGAACCGCAAGTATCCGTTCGAACACACTTACGAGCAGATCCGCTCCTTCGACACCGGTGCGATGGATAATCAGTATGCTTTCTACTTCAAGAAGTGCGAGCGACTTCGTGCCCAGAATGCTCCGACTGCTACCGCTGCCCCCATCGCCCGCCGCCCGATGACGTCGGTTCCTGCCGCCGGTTCCTACATCATCGGAGAGCAGGCTCGCATGCAGCCGGCCTGGATGGCGCCTCCCCCTCCTCATCCTTCTACCCAAAATGGTTTCTGCAATGGCAACCATGGAGGCCCCTGCGTCCCGATGCCTCAGCTGGGAACCTGGGTGATGGGAGGAGGAATGGGTCAGCCGATTACCCATGGAGGCACCGCGGGACACTTTTATCCGGCGCCTCAGCATCATCGTGGAGCTCAGCCGGGTCCTGCCATGACCTACTACTAAGTCGATACACGGTATGGGAAGGAGTCACCCTGGATGGATTTGATGTGTACTCTGGCTGGCCTGGATTCTTCGTTGAGATGGATTTAAGCGAAGTTACGCAGAGGATGAGGTACGGAATGGATTGACTTTGTCATAATCTGGTCACGGCCATAGTAGATGAAGGGTATGGTGTCCAAGGGTAGCAATTGAATGAGAAGATTCCCGTGATCAGTGCTTGATGCTATATAAAAATCTTCCGTTCTCAGTGTCGGTATAACTGTCAGCAGGGTATAAGCTTTCGGTTGTTACGAAGCTCGTTACTGTGGGTGGGAAGGGCCGCTTGCAACGGCCCAGACCACTTTCCGAATCCCCTTTTCTGCCGTCAATATTACAACAGCCAGGATGATTCTGGTGATGTTTCCATCAGGCCCGTGTTCTATAGTTCCTCGGTATGATAGACGTCCCAAGTAATCTTAATTTCGTCGCGCAATGTAGATCAAGAAACAGCTCTTTTCTACTGCTCGTCATCAGAGATTGCTCGCCTTCGTACGAAGTCAATACATTTCTAGTGTGAGAAAATGGAGAGAAGATCGCTGTCACACATGGGGGACACAATCGCCCAGGCTTACGGTACATTGCTACACGTAATGGAATTGGTTCTACAAAAGTAACAAGTCTATCATTGCATCTTTCTTCTCAAGTATTATTTCCGGTACTTTCCCATCTTGCCAGGCCCTTCCCTCATCTCGTCGAATATTCACAGAAGCCAATGTTGATGCGCCCCAGCACTTCATGAGCCGACTCTTTGCGAGGATCAGTCTAGTCCCAACAGACTCTCACCAGTAAACGGTCTTGTTGACGTTCCATCCATGCTGCCTTTGGTCTTCTAGGATCAAATCGTCGTTCTGCAGGATGGTTTCCCAGTCCCTAGTCATTGAGCCCGCCTGGAGGTGACTCTGGTTATCGGAATTCTTGGTGTAGTCGTATGTGGGCCAGAATTGCTTGTTGACGTCTTTGAATGTATCCCTCCAGACCTTCATGGCAAAAGGTTTGGTCCAGGGATGGCCAACTGGATGTATGAAACCATCATTCTGATACCCATGACGAATGGTGCTTTCAAATCTGGGCCAACAACGCATGGTCAGGATCGGTGGTTTATGTGCGCGTCGAACTACCGACAAATGACGAAGTAATGGTGTTGAAATCCACCTTTCCCTTTCCATTCCGTGGAACTCCCGGCAATCGTCAAGGCGATGCTGTGTTGTGTTGCACAAGGGGCATCCGTCAATGTTGCCGAAAGGGCCTGTCCAGATGCAATCGATCAACGCATGGCCGCGAGCCGAACACTTTCCGCAGACAACGTTGGAGTTCTCGGGGTCTCGCTTGAGGTAATCAGATCTTTTCGATAGCATGTGGGTGGCGGGGTTGGGGGTCTGCTTTGGAGGTGCTCAGCCCGACAACGGACGACGACGGGAGGATATCTGATGGTTGCCACTTAAGGCACTCTTTTCTGATGCAACAGCGATCATTTTATCCTCTTCACTTTGGATACTGCCATTTTCGTCTCCAATTGCGGCTTCGTTGATTTGGCTGGCATGTGGTTAGCGACTTGCCTTTTTGCTTGTTGTTAGGGATTTGCAAACCTGGATCCATCTTGGATGCCCTTGTTCCGACAGCTTTCCTCGATAAGCCATTTGACATTCTTTCGTTTCCATTCGTATTATTGGTAGTCGCTCATGTCAACGGAATCATACTACATTTCCAATACGTCGGATTCCCTCACTTCGGGGTGAAACCTCGCAATTGAGATGTTGCTCTGCCAATAAAGCAGGAAATACGTGTATCCTGGCGCTCCAATGGCCCACGTATTCCTAGCATAAGATTCCATAACCCAGGATTCGTATCTTCTCCGGATTCCCAGAAATTCCGGATTAGGTCGCAAGAACCCTCTTCTTTTAGTTAAATATGAACTGCTGCTGGGAGCACGTATCTGATACGGCTGTGCCTAGACGTGAAATCGATGTGTTTGGGCGTAGGGCGCCTGTCACGGATGTGCACGACCTGCAGCTCAGCGAGTCCAGCCTGGTCGCCGTCTGCAGGAGTCTACTCTAGACGCAAGTATTCAGGGTTGAGGAGGCATCGTGGACTGATGCCCAAGTCTTTGTCGAGATCTTGATCTATCAATTTTCCAAGATCGTGCGATGCTGAAACAAGCGCTCGTCTTCTTCCATTGACTTTCCGGTGCCGTTTTACTGACAATGGGAAGAAGGAAAAAGCCATGCTCCCATCTAGTTCAGAGAGTCGATTCCAAGAATCCCAAGGAGATCAGTTCTTGAAATAATAGGCCATTGCGCGACGACGATGATGCGTAAACGTCAACTTTGGCTTTCGCATGCCCCTCTCCGTAGGAAGGGCGAAAATCGAGCCAGGCGTGTTGGAATAGCTGGTTCTGTTTCTCTCTCTTTCGCAAGGGATGTGTGGCGGATCTTTCTTCCGATGTAAGTTGCGAGTTGATGATTCTGATGAAGACGGTGAGGCAGTCTAGCCCAGAAGTTCTGTCCAGCTCCCACCGAGGCTCTGTGCCCTCGGCCAGCTGAAGAGAAGGAGTTCATCTTGAATTAACCTCGGATCTGTGCAGTTCTGCGTGATTTCACGGATGTCATCCATCTTTCAGGCAAGCCCTTCTGTTGATCTTGAAACATTGATTCGGACCGTGTAAGAGGCGGATGGGGGGAGGGTAAGCGATGTCGGGACGAAAAACAGAGAATAATTGAGAATGCGTGATGTCTGGTATGAAGAAATAAGGCTAGGCGAATGAGTGCAGTTGGAGGGATATTATGAGGAAGGAACTTGCCAACCAACTGCCCTTGGCAGTCTGCGGTCAGTGAATTTTTATCGTCATCGTACTTGCCACATTTACCCTCTACTAAGCATGCCTTTCTGTCTTTTTGGAATAAATAACAGGCATTCGAACTAGTATGAACCAACGGAAAGATTTACAAGGGCATAGATTGGATGCTGTGAGATAAACCCAGCCCCTTCTACATGGCCTGAACTTGCTTGTTTGAGTGACTAGCTCCTTGTCATATCAAGATAGAGGTAGAAGTTGAATGTATAATGTAAGACTAAAGAGACTGGGACGCCAAACTGGAGCTTTGACACGCAAATTCAATTTCTTGTTACAGCACCTGGGGTTTACTAGTAAAGATTAACTGCTCACTCGCTCGTTGAACTTCGAGAGTGGTAGCCGGGAATGCGAGGCGGAGTCAAACATTTTACACGAATCTAAGGAAGCGCTATTCACAACGACGTGGGTATGTTAGATAATACGGAGTTGTCAAATTGACAGACTATTCAAGTGAAGACCAAAAAACATTAATACCACTCGCGGTCGTTGGTCGTGTTTATACCTATTTTCATACCGTACCACAGCAACGGAAACCATGTCTAACATCGACGTCCATGACCACCTCAATTAAGCTCCCAAGTCAGCCATCGCCCGAATTGCCATTAGCTTATAGTCAGAGCAGCAACGTGGAGTCCATTCCGACAGGGCTCGGGAGTCTTCATCTAACTTTTGGCGTCTCTGGCGTTGGGCTTCTTCCGAAGTCTCGGAACTGTCGCTCGGAGGACTTGTCATCTTCTCTTGGATCTCGTATCGTCTGTTGGGAACGTTGAGAAACAGCAAGGGTGTTTCGAACCAATCGGTCTCCGTGTACAGGTTGGGGGACGCCGGGTAACGCTGTGCGATGCACATCTTGATGAACTTCCGTACCTTTCCCCAATCCAAGTCGCCGTGCTCCTTGACCACGTTCTCCACATAGCTGGTCAGCTTCGACGGGGGCTGTCTCCCCGGAATTTTTGTCGAGAAGTCGACAAAGGCTGAGATACCCGGGTACTCGGTCCATCTCGCGTTCTCGCGCGTCTCGAAGTCGAGGATGCGGTCAATATCGACCCAGTCCATGACGGCGAACACGGCCGAGGTGTCATAGGGGCACTTGATGATGGGGCCGACTGATTTGCGGCCGTTGAAGAGTTGTCTCCATGTCTGACTCGCCATGTTCCGGCGCTTGTTCTTGAGGTTCTCCGAGTATGGGGCGTAACGCGTGACGATGTAGTCCTTGGCCATGCAGGTCCACTTCAGACCCGCTGCGTCCTTCCGACTATCGATGCGTATGAGGGACTCGATCTCATGGCGGCCGTGTTTCACTGCGTCCAGTGCAGGGTTCTTCACATCTGAAAGGGGCCAATGTACGGCCTCGGAACAAAGATAGTGAAGCCTCTCGGCGCGGGCTTGCGTTGCTGGGCTCATGAACTGGCCCGACTCATTCTCGGAGAGAATGTGCGAGAGCCAATCTGTGGCTTCTGCGGCCTCTGGGGACGGGAAGTCTCCGGAGGGACGCGGGGTATATGTTAGGGCAGTTTGGAGATTGCCCATTTTGAAGTCGACGCTGTTGTTATATTGGGACGTCATTGTAGTGGATTTGAGTAGGAGGTTGTGTTGTGGAAGTATTAGACGGTGAATGTGAAGAAAGTGATGGAAAGTATTGACTAGTGAAGACAAGGAAAGAGGATGGAATAGAAGTTACAGATCAGAGTCCTGGCTATTATGCAGGGTACGAAGAGGGTATCTCCGTTTGACACGTTGCCCCCGAAGTGGCGTAATGGGTTGCATGGCCACTTGGGAAGGGAGAAGAACGCAATTGTAAGAGACTCTTGTATCTCCGGTGGCTTTGCGGATACCTCAACGTTAGAGTTTGGCATATAAGTCGGTTCATGTCTCCAGCCTTGATTCTGTATTTGACGGCTCTGGATGCTGCCATATATCTGGCTCTCTGTACAGGCTATAATAGCACTGTTTATTTCTACATGTTTAGTGTGGACTCAGGAAGGGGATCTTGAGGTAGTGAAAGTCGGACCATCGTATAAGGCGCAGAGCTTCACGGTTTAGTTTGCTATGACCCAGACTAAGATACTGACAGAAGATGCAGGACTGAGAAGGTGCTGGGGCACGCGAGGACATGCCGTAGACGCTGAGATGGTACATGTAGCAACTCTGTAGTAGGCACCCTGACCCTTTGTCGAACTCATGGAGAAAATGCAAGTATCGTGACGGGAAAGGTTGCCACTCATGCTACAGGTGGACAACCTAGTGACTTAAAGTACTAACATGGCATGTACTCTCAAAGACAGCAGCAACGGCGACTTCAGACTAGGGCATTAGATCATTGGGGGTACTATAAGTGAGGTTGAATTAAGACACGGCTACGTAGATATCTCCACCTCTCTATGCGTTAAGAGGAATATATTCATCAATGCAATTTTAACACAGGAGCTTCCCGGAATCCCTGCAAGCTCATTGCGACAACAAGGAGACGGCGAAAAGCAACTTTACACAATGCTATCGAGACGCATGCCATTGCGTCTTTTAAGACGAGCCAAACCGTCGCTGTGCCGCGCCTACAGCTCCAGCCATGCCATCAGAGGTGCGCTCCCAACCAAACTCCCATCTTCGCATCCCGCATCAACTAACCCACTGTGTAGAGCACGATGTGATAATCCTGCGTCAACGAGGGACCAAGGAGCCCAAATTCCACCTCTCACCCCCTCTCCGATTGGACGCGGCGATCAAACTTTCCTATGGCAGCAAAGTCAACGGCTCCGACATCATTGGGAAGTCCTTTTCCGACACGATCAAGGACAGCGGCGGCCGCAATGTGCGACTCCTCGAGGCGTCCCTAGGGCAATACGTCGCCAACTCCCCACGCGTGGCGACACCGGTATGAAACGACTTCTTCCCAGGACCTGAAATATTGAGAAACATAAAAGAGGTCGGCAAAGACTGAAACGCGCATGCGGCAACTCTTGGGCTAGATCTATCCCCAGGACGCCAACCTCATCGTCTCCTTCCTCGATCTGAACCTCCCGGTACCCGGCGAGGACCAGGACTTTGACGCCGGTCCGCCCGTCGAGATCTTCGAGGCCGGCACGGGTATGGGCGCGCTGACGCTGCACCTCGCGCGCGCGATCCACGGCGCGAATCCGCCCTTGCCGCCGCGCCTCCGCGACACACTCTGTACGGCGCCGTACGCGAGAAATACCCTACGGAAGGAGGTTGCGTCAGACGATGCGGCGGCGGAGGAGGATAAGGAGGTACACAAGGCCGTGCCGCACGCCCTCGACATCGAAGACCCGGACTTAGCGGCGCTGTACAAGGAGCACCTGGCTAGTCGCCGGGCGATCCTGCACACGCTGGACGTCAACCCGACATCGAGCCGGATGGCGCACGGCCTCGTTCGGCACTTCAAGAGGGGCCTGTACCTCTCCGACGTTGACTTCCACGTCTGCACGATCCGATCATACCTCGCCTCGCGCCTTGCGCAAAATGGAGGCGAAGCATTCCTCTCACATGTGATCCTCGACCTTCCCGCCTCGCAGGACTATGCCGAGATGGCCGTCAAGGCTCTCCAGCCCGACGGGAAAGTCGTCATTTTCTTCCCGTCCATCACGCAGATCCTCGACTTTGTCACCTGGGCAAAGGACACGGAACAGCCGCTGGTGCAGGACCGCGTCGTAGAGCTGCAGACGTCGACGTCGGGTGATGACATGTTCCAGGACGGCACGGGCGGTCGGAACTGGGATGTTAAGGTTGTGGCTATTCGCAAGGCGATTGAGAGGGGCGAGACGGGCGCGGCGGCGAGGGGGATCGTTTGCCGGCCCAAGGTTGGGTCGCGGGTTGTTGGGGGTGGCTTCGTTGCGGTCTTTACCAAGTTGCCTCAGACGGCTGCCAAGCTGGAGGAGAACACGGATGAGGTGGCACCTGTCCCAGAGACTACAACTATCTCTGAGATTGCATCTGTGTCTGAGGTTGAGTTGTTGCCTGAGACTGAGGCATTGTCTGGAAAGGAAGCGCCAGCAAGCTCATAGAAGTGAAATTATCAGCGCGGAAGCCATGAAGGAGAAGAGCGCAAGCTAGTGGGGTCTTCATACCTCCTCCGCCTGCTCTTCCTGTAGGATGTTTTTACGATGATTGTATATATAATGGTAGTCTTGATACACCGCATAGAGAAAAGAAACAGACATAGACAACTTCCGCCATAAGCAGAACAGAGATTGGTTCATTCATGTCAACTTCGGTAAAGTGGAAGAGCAAAAGATCGTGGAAGCCGACCAATCCTCGAGATGGATCTTGATCCCTCACAAGCTTGAGGACATGTAGATAAAACAAAAAACATACAACACCAAGTATTCGCTGGTCGTCACCGACCCAACTACTAATCCGGCCCTCACTGGTAGCTTCTAGATGGAGCGCATACCGCTTTTGTCGTGATGGTTTTGACAACCTGGACTGGAGGTCGTCGCTCCTCGTTACAAATGAGACGGCACATAGAACACCCGACTCCTTCCGTCTTAGACGGTGGGCGATCGACCATAAGCGCCAGGCTGCCGTTGGTTTCGCAAAGCACACCCCAGGGGTATCATTGTACCGATTCAAAGTTCCCCGCAGCTACAGTCAGGTCCAGTCCCTCCGAATCAAAAACGTCTGGCGAAGCGCAGGCTTGATGCCCAAGCGCTCAGGCCTTCAACATTGCAGCTGACCATATGGCAAGGTTCTGCAAACCGCCTCTTATCGGCCTGCTTCCCCGATTGGAGAGGAGCCAGGCCCAGGCCGCAGGAAGGCCAGGGCTGTGTGACCAATAGAAGGCTGCTGCATGAATCTAGGGGCTAATAATTGGCTAAGGAAATCAGTGGTGCATCCTTCACATAATAATTCCAATAGGCACCACGTAGTGACCCTTCTTTGCGACCTGGATATCACCACTGTAATCCCGTTCCAAACTGGACTCCCGATAGGCGGTCATTCATGGCTAGTCCACAAGATCGAAAGAGGCGTCGCTCCGACGAGCACTCGTAACAAAATGGCTCCATCAACGGCCGAAAGAGGCCGTGTACCGACAAGCCTTTTCGAGACGGCCGTCAGGTCAAGAGACCCAGGCCGGCGTCCGAGGATCTCAAGTCTTGACAGTATCCGCCCGAGTTTTGGAATCAGATTGTCGAAGATCCCGGCCATCTGAAGCGCTCAAAAGAACACCACAGGCGCACTCTCAGTCGCTGTTCCTACCTTCCCCCCAGACACGTTCGCACGAGACGGCATACCCACGATCGCTAGCGACTTAGCCCAGCTTGCACGGCACATTGGCCCCAATTTACAAGACCTTCGAGGATACACTGACACTATAACCACTCTCCCATCTGCCGCCGCCGCCATGAGCTGCCCCTCGTGAAGCTCAGCGACTGGGCCCCACCAATCCCACGACTCTGCAAGAACCCTCAAGCATGACTAGGGGCAGAAAGTCGACAACCTCCTATTTCCGTGGCTTCGAACAGCATCTGACCGATCGTGCTGTCCATCCGTTATGGAGATCACGGAAGCCAGAATTGAAAGACGCGAGAGCGGCCCCCGTAGTCCCGATTCAATGATTTCAATCCCTCCACTCTTTACTACGCCTCGTTTGATCGGTCCTCACCCACACGCTTTCACTGAGCTTGCACATTCCGTGCTCCACCACGTCACAGCGCCAACACAAGATGCGGACGCAGAAGAGTAGTTCCCAGTAGCTCTAAAATTGAGAATAAGGATGAAAATCAGATATAAATGCAGAAATATCGTAGGCAAGCTCCAAGGCAAGTCGGTAACCAAGAAATGTGTCTAGTCCTATGTATCAGACAATGATCTCGTCGCCTCGCCGATTGACAATCAGTCCCATAACTTCTTCGCCATCCTTCCAATTTCTCGCTGCAGCCTTACACTTCCTCGGTGATGGTGATCTGCCTCCTCGCCGGTCGAGAATAGTGTCATGACTTCCTTGCCATTCCGATTGTTTCCTGCTGCAGCCTTACCACTCCCTCGGTAATAGTGATCTGGTCGCTCGCGGTCGAGAATAGTGTCATGATTTCCTTGCCGTTCTCTTCGTTGCCTGCTGTGGCCTTTACCACTTCCTCGGTGATGGTGATCTGGTCGCCTCGCCGGTCGAGAAGTAGTGTCATGACTTCCTTGCCGCACTCCCAGTTTCCTGCTGCAGCCCTTACCACTTCCTCGGTGATGGTGATCTGGTCTCCTCGCCGATCGAGAAGTAGTGTCATGACTTCCTTGCCGCACTCCCAGTTTCCTGCTGCAGCCCTTACCACTTCCTCGGTGATGGTGATCTGGTCGCCTCGCCGGTCGAGAAGTATGTCATGATACCCTTGCCATTCCGATTGTTTCCTGCTGCAGCCCTTACCACTTGCTCGTGATGCTGATCTGGTCGCCTCGCTGGTCGAGAAGTAGTGTCAGGACTTCCTTGCCTTCTCTTCGTTGCCTGCTGCGGCCCTTACCACTTCCTCGGTAATAGTGATCTGGTCGCCTCGTCGGTCGAGAAGTAGTGTCATGATTCCTTGCCATTCCGATTGTTTCCTGCTGCGGCTTTACCACTCCCTCGGTGACAATGATCTGGTCGCCTTGCCGGTCGAGAAGTAGTTTCATGATTTCTTTCTTGAACGTTCTGCGATAATAGAGACTACTTCTCGGTGATGGTCATCTGGTCGCCTCGCCGGTCGAGAAGTAGTGTCATGACTTCCTTGCCATTCCGATTGTTTCCTGCTGCAGCCTTTACCACTTCCTCGGTGACAATGATCTGGTCTCCTCGTCGGTCGAGAAGTAGTGTCATGATTTCTTTGTTGAACGTTCCGGCGATAATAGATACTACTTCCTCGGTGATGGTGATCTGGTCGCCTCGCCGATCGAGAAGTAGTGTCATGACTTCCTTGCCGTTCTCTTCGTTCCCTGCTGCAGCCCTTACCACTCCCTCGGTGATGGTGATCTGATCGCTCGCCGGTCGAGAAGTAGTGTCATGATACCCTTGCCATTCCGATTGTTTCCTGCTGCGGCCCTTACCACTGCTCGGTGATGGCGATCTGGTCGCCTCGCCGGTCGAGAAGTAGCGTCATGATTTCTTTGTTGAACGTTCCGGCGATAATAATACTACTTCCTCGGTGATGGTGATCTGGTCGCCTCGCCGGTCGAGAAGTAGTGTCATGACTTCTCGCCATTCTGATTGTTTCCTGCTGCAGCCCTTACCACTCCCTCGGTGATGGTATCTGGTCGCCTCGTCGGTCGAGAAATAGTGTCATGACTTCCTTACGTTCCAATAGTTTCTTGCTGCGGCCACTATAACTTGCGGTGATACTTTCCCTTCAAGATCTAGAAGCAAAGGCAAAATCCCTAGATACCTTGATCCAGCAGCTTCCTCCATTGGTGTCTTATCGTTTGAATCCTTATGATCAATCAGTTCGGTCATCTTGTCTGCGTCGAAACCTTCTTTATCTGACTGAAAGACATATTCCGCTAGAGCTGGAATCCCCACTTCGCAGCCACGTGTAGGACCGAAGTTCGTGCTGTAATTCCTTCGAAGGGAAAGCGTGCAGAATAGTCTTTGAGCCAACTCCGAAGATAGTTGGACCTAACTTTGAAGAACCCTGCCTGTGATTCTTTGACACCAAATTCTGACTTTGCCATGCGTCCATGATTTGGCCATTGTTCAATTGCGTATCCACAGAGGGGGCTATTCGCACCTTTTGATCATATGACTCCTTGATCAGATCCACGCAGCGGTAAGCAAGACCAGCGTGTGCCCTAAGCTCGTTGATGAAATGGCCGGCTTCGGGCCCAGTCAGAAAGTCCTTTACCGACTGATGTAGTAAAAGTACTTTTCTTCCTGAATGACTACTATAAGCCGACAGGAGTCAATTTGATCTCGGGTAAACTGAATCCGGGTCTGCTCGTCGTCCTCGTCCAAGTGAAGTTCGCAAGCTTCAGAGAGCTCTAGTACACTCAATGGCCGTACACAAACTGCAACACAATTCAGGATACGCCGAAGTCCGGCGGCTCCGGTGTTCTGTTCTAGAGCTGTGTCAAGAAGCCTCTTGTATAGGTAGGTAAGTCCTCTGGTATACTTTCCAGCACTCGGACGGCATCCTTTGAAGGGACATCCTTAAGCTCTTTACAGGCTAAGCCAACCCAAAGGAAAGTACCGTCAGCTTTCTCTGTCAAAATATTGCTGACCTGTGTTCGGACTTTGTCGGTGTAGTTTTTGGTTGTAGCCAGGTCTCTCGTTCTTTCCTCGATGCATTGTTTAATGTCTTGCTTTGCCTCTGGGTAGGAAGCTAAGTTCTTGTTGATAAACCCTCCCATATGTTGGCGTATCTCAGGATACGGCCGACTGGTGACCAGTACAAAGACGTTGGGTGGCACATGCTGGCTCTGAAACGTTTCTCTAAGCTGTTGCAGCAGGGTGACTTGAGACTCCCGATCGCACTCATCCAGCGCATCAATAACGCAGTATTTTGCACCGGTGTGTTCGTCCGCCGCCACATTCATAAAGATTGTCCAAAGCGCGTCGAATG